>NC_083559.1:15242500-15550833 GCF_018135715.1 Danaus plexippus
ATAAACGGAAAAACTACTGCACCGATTATCAAATTGTTTTACTGTCTATTTAACTTCGCCATTTATGACACCATTGCTTTAAAGAATCAATGACATAGCGCTGTATATATATTTAATATAAAAATAAATAGCAAAAGCGTAACAAACGCGTGTAGAAGCAAGTGTAAATCGCATTGTGCATAACTACTTTAATTAGATGTCTTTTTTCTCATTTGAAATATAAATATGGTTTCTCCTGCGTCTATACATAAATAATGCCACTGCGTCTATACATCAGTATCTTAAATCTAACGCCGCTCCAGATAGCTGAAGTATTTTTATTTATTTAATATACCTTCATAAAAATTAATCTTTATTTGCTTTTAACGTAATAGACATTATAATTGATTAATTTACAATTTAATACTAGAACATCTAGAGTCGCTTACGTCAGGCCGAAAATGAATGACTTCGCTGAAAATATATATTTGTAAAAAAAAAAAACAATATTGCATCATATATATACATAATGTAATTCGCATCTCAATATAACTTAAAAGCAGATAATAGCCAAAACCAAAACCTAAGGGTTCCAAAGTAATCAAACAAAATGACAGTAAAAAAAATGTTGGCAGCTACAACAAAAAAACGGGTATCGAACAATCAGAATCATTTGTTCCGATATAAACTAGAATATTAAGAAATAAAAGCAATAATTTCTATGTGAAGTTTTCCTTAACACACACGCTATTGGGAATCCCGCAAGCAAGGTCTCATACATTTTACCGACATTTCGGCTAACATTAAAATAAAAATACACATGAAAAATATAATCGACATTATAAGTACGCGCTTCAGATGCGGACATGATAAATCTGATACGTCACTACAAATATATTATAACTTAAAAAAAAAATTACAGCTATCACATTACAAAATCGTGTCACATTACGATGATGTTAGAAAAAAAAAATCACTACTGTGTCAGATTTAAATTGGCATGACGGAATCGTCTTTCACAGCCATTGTTTTAACAAATTGGCATTAAATATGAAACGGCGCAGAACTATTACGTCAGATCTGTTAACACAAACAGACAAACAGACATAACTAATTACTATGTATATTATATTAATACAATTAATGTAAAACAAAATATAAATAATTTGCTCTACACGCATGACATATTCTAAGGGCATTCTAAAGGCAGAGGCACACCGCTCAGTAGCTATTTAGTCATTAAATCGTATCAGTGTACTTCTGACGTTTATGGCGTATAAATATGCAATCATACATTATCATGTCAGCTGGGTGATACAGTCTTATAATGTTATCAAACCACCACACATAGGAAATATTCCCGTTCGTTTGTTCTCGATACAATACAGATATCACAATCTGATAAAAATTAATTAGAACAAATGTTTTGATAACACGTAAATGATTTATTCAAATATCCCTGACACTGCATATAACATATCTCAATGGAGAGTATCTATTTAAGTTCAGTAATTTAATTACGCACTAGTTTGGTGTACCAAAGCCAAACTAAACCAACTTTGTAATGATCATTCTCACAATATAGAAATCTAGAAATTATATGTAAAATAATCAAAAGACCTCTCTCCTCCTCTTTCATGTTTTATACAGCCGATAAATAAAAATGATTACAAAGGAGATCGAATATAAAAAAAAAAAACTCGACAAGATATATGTAAAGTCATGTTCACTTTAAAATTCCATTGTTCTCTTAAACTTGATAGAAAATATTTTATCATATAAATATATATACATACATACATATATATATATATAAATTCTCATAAATATATAAACAACAAGCATTTGTATCAGTTAATTATAGTTCTTGTGTCATGAATATAGAAAAATATATGATATGTATGTAATAAATTATTTATTTACGCTGGCCATAAAACTATAGTATATAATTTTTTTTATATAATAATTAAGGCCGTCATCGTTAGTAACTACATACCTAAATTGTGGCTTAGAGAAAAAAAGTATGCTTAAAGTTTATATAGCAAGTATATATATATATATGACTGTTCAGTAAAAAGTAACATTCCCTTACCCGTTCATCCAGATGTGTGACTCCAGCTAAGCTCTGGTAAAATGTGGGTGTATCTAAATCCTGTGGTGTACTGTTTCTATCAAATAACAACCATTTTGATAGAACCGTAGCATCTTTGTGTATGAGCAGCCATGATCTGAACTGATCAAAGGTGACCCTCTCACAGGAACCAAACAGACTGGTCAATATGTCCAGAGTTCTCTGAGATTCGTTTTCTGGTAACGATGAATTTTCGAGGTGAAGTGCTCTAGCAAACTCTCGTTTGTATATGTATGTGCCATTGTCATTTTGATTATTCACATACAATGTCCACAGGAACCTGTGAATGATTGGATTACAACGATTTTGTACTATCATAATAATAATGTTTTAAATAAGGTACTTAGAATAAACAAAACAACAAGTCCTTTAATATTTTATATGTGTGTGTAATGGCAATCCTTACTTGATTTTCTCTTCTATGTTTCCCTTTGTAAGAACGACAACTCCACGTAAAAGGTCCTTGAAGGTGATCCCTCGCTTGGTGCCTCCGCAAGCCTGGTATAACCACTCCGCCACTTCGAGGGGGACTCCATCGCAGAGCACCTCCTGCACGAACGCTTCGAAGCTCAACACGGAACCGTTAGCTCCAGCACATCTCTTAAACGCTTCACGTATACGCCTCAACTCACTCTCAGACACTGCAATTTTAATATTATATTTTTAATTTTTAACGAACATTAAAAAGCACTGAATATTTTAGGGCACTTTATACCTCGTTTCACAGCGTCGTCGTATGATATAAAACTAAGCTTTGAATCCTTCGCACCCATAGTCTCGTTTTTATAATAATTATAACATTTTTAGGCGTAATAAACACAATGAATTAAAAAATATTCAGCTGACAGCTCACGTCGTATGATCAATGCCACAGACTAATAATCGAGAATGACTACATTCCATAACTGCACAGATATAAAATTTATAATATACATAATATAAAACCTATAATTTATACATAGTATGGAAACTATAGTTATAATTTTTATATTGTCATTTAATGAAGTTATAGGAGTAAATTTTCCAAATACCTGTAATGGATTTTTTCTCTTCTGTTATGTTAATGGTAATAAACTTTAAAACTATTTATGTTAGTTACGTAAACGATAAACCATAACATCGAGGTTCTGTGCATAGGGCGTAAAAATATTCTAAATCTTTTACACTCAAAAATTTGACTAAATAATTATAAGAATCATTTAAATGAATCTAAGTTTTTCAGATACTGTGCGATTTTTATTATTTTATATCACATTATCCTTATATTTCGGTTCCTTTACATCCACCGCACACTCATCTCGTCTGCCAGTGATGATGATCATTATGATGCAGATCATGTAGATATAAAATTATTATAGGATCAATTTTATGGTCAGTCAAATTAAATGATTCATTTTCAAGTTGTCTCGAAAAATATTTATTTCACTCTGCAGTATTGATTTATAAAAGACATAGTGCTGTAACTATTGGTCTATCGAAATTGACGGGACTCTTTACAATGCTATAAATCATATGATATTACCTACTCATATCATGGATAATATGAATTCAAAAATTTATTATTCCAGATATATTTGCTACTCGCCAAAATTTATGACTATTAATCATAATTGCAGGTGCTAGACATAGATCAATCTACACTACTGGCTGAGATGTAATATATAACCTACACATTACTCTTAAAATATATAATTTAAATATAATTTTATGACACGTAATTAATATATAACCAGTGATTTATGTTTATTTCATTTAAAAAAATCTCCAGAGAATGTATTTCAAATATTAGTTACGTTTTGGTACGCATTTTTTTTTTAACTACAACTTAAATATTTAAAAAAGTTAGTGTTTTGTAGAACGAATCATAACAAAAATGGTTTTCTTGTCAGCTCTTGTAATAATTATAATCATTTATATAATAAAATTGAAAATTTTTAATCCAAATATCTTTCATTTTATTCATTTTTAAAGCACAATCCTTAAACAATCCTTCTCCTTTAGCTTTCTTTATCAATTATTATTTTAGTGTAATGTTTGTTTGACACTCGATAATGTTAATACTGTTGCTATATTTGTATTTTTCTAATACAAGGCGTTTCAATAACACATTTCATGTTAAAATAACTGTCGAAATCTTTTTTAACCTTACCAAAAAATGTATTGTAACATGAGCTGTACGTTTTTCAATAAACATAAACATAAATTTCAACTAGCCATACGAAATTAAAAATATTTTTATTGAAATTATCTAAATTTTTTTTTAAACGACATCAATTCGATAGCATTGTGCCATCAACACGTGGGTATAATTCTTCAGTAATATTATGACTACTGGTATTATTCCACATTTCGCACATATAATTAGCATACAGACTATGCGATATCAAAAACACTTAATTGTGTTTAAATATTAGTATAACATTCTATTGTATAACATATGGCATAAAGTGTACATTACAAAAAAAAAGTCCTCTTGTAGCCGTGACGGATTGTAAATACAGATGTTTGTAAGAAATATTTTACAGGAGATTACAAAAGTATTACCAAGGAAAAATAAAAGATGTTCATAAAATTTTTACCAATTATAATTAATTGATACTTACGTACGTTTGGCCTGGTTGTCCGAGTTCGTTACGAAATCTATTAAATATAAAAATTATCTTGATGCTGTTAGTTAGTCGTGTTACATGTGAAAGAGAAACTTTTAATATGAATTAATATATTTTAATCATGCTGTATAAAACATAAAACCGTATATAAGCCGACCGTTGTATTTTCGGGTTTATTCAAAATGGTGTCAGTTAAATTATTTGTAGTTTCGACGCTGTCGTTTTTAGCGCATCAGATCTCTGCTGGTAAGGTATTAATTTATATAATTATATAAAATAAATGCTTCCTGTCAATATTAAAACAAAATCATCAGATATATAAATTTGAAACATTTTATTGTAAGACGTCTGTAAGCTTGTGCCAAATTTTGAATCTTCGAACATATTACCGGCTTTTGAATGACATAGGCAAAGGCGATACAATGTTGTGCTCAGCACACATGTCGCCATTACAGCATAGCGTAGTGGGTAGTTAAAAAAAATTCATTTCAGCTTTTAAAATCTCATCACAACTCTATTTTAATTCCTATAAATATGTTGATAACAGTCATGTTTGTAAACAAATTAAGCGATTTAATAAGTTAATTAATTCGCTTTTTTTATTTTTGAAGAAGTCTTAATAATAATTTTAGTGTAAGTGTAAGTAATTGAAACCTTATAATCCAGAATGTTCAGACGTGCCATGTGCTGCCAAATTTTATAATGAATCGTCGGTGTGTGTTTGCAACTCGACGTACTGCGACACTATCACCAGGGTTACCAGTTTTGAATCTGGTACCTTCGCCACGTATACTAGCAGTAAAGTAAGTAGGATTAGACAAAACGTTTTATTTTTTAATCGTATACCTAATATCGATTGTTATTAGTCATATATAATAATATATAAGACGGAAATATAAAAAAAAAAACAAAAACTATTTCGATGAGCGAAGGAAATACAAAGTTAAAAAAATGTCATAGACTAAAAATTCAACAACGGATTTTTTTTTTAATTGTTATTTATCTCCTACAACAGGAAGGCAAACGATTTTATAAACAGATTAATGATATCCAGAGCCGGGACCCGTCAGTGAGCGGTAAATATCTATACAATTCATTGTACATAAATGTGTAGATGTGAAAATTATAATACAATCAATTACAGACGATGAAGGAAATGTTTTCCTACTTGATCCGACGATTCGTTATCAGAATATCGAGGGTTTTGGCGGCGCTGTCACGGACTCAGCTGGTATAAACTTGAAGAGCTTACCTTTAGCAGCGCAACGGAAATTAATTAAGTATGTATATATGTTTACGTTTTAAATAACACACACATTTATTGTCAATTCTCAACAAATTAAATGAGGCTTCTGTGAGATGTGTCCTCATCATATATATATATATATATTTGTGTTTGAGTGTGTGGGTGTGTGTGTGTGTGTAGATGATTCTAAATAATACTTCGTATCTGAAATAACATTTAATGTACTTTGACAATAAAATAAAGACTTTGATTGAGTTGTGTCTCAAAAACATTATAGTGTAGATACGTTAAACATATAATAAAAAAAAATAAATAAATAAGAAACTAGATTGAATTAAAACTTTATAACGGTCATTACGTTTCCCTATGTGGTGACTGAGAGGAGAGTATATTACTAAATACTAATACATCTCTTTTATTCGATCCATTGATTAAAATTCTATGTACATTATTGACTATGAATATCTATAGGTGTAGTTTGAACCCACTCGCTTCTAATACGCACTTTTGTTCCAGTTCTTATTTCAGTGATGTAGGTATAGAATACAACATGCTCCGTCTGCCGATCGCCTCAACGGATTTTTCGACACGTATCTACTCTTACGATGATTATCGTAACGATACAGATCTAGACAATTTTAAATTAGCTAAAGAAGACTATGAATATAAGGTGATTATTAAAATAATAAAATACTCATTTTTATTGCTAAAATTCTATTAAATACTGGCAACATTAAAGTAGAACACATTAATTTTTGTATCAAGGTCATTAAAATTTCAAACTTAACAATGATCGTACCTGTCGTTTGTTTAAAGATTCCGTTCATTCAACATGCTAAAGATGTCGCCACTGACGATATTCATATAGTCGCGGCATCATGGTCACCACCTAAATGGATGAAGACTAAAGACAGCATGGTCGCAGGAGGTTCCGTAAAACATCGGTTCATGCAGGACTACGCTGAATATCATTGCAAGTATGTTGACAAACGATATGCAATAGTCGCTAAGTCAGCGTTGTATATGTCCAGGGAAATGTATTTCAGTGCACTTTAATAAATGAAACGGTAATACGGAAAAAAATCAAAGGAAACAAATACAATTATAGGGCACAGTTAAATGTTTAAAACACAAACCATTAACATTTTTATTATTTGTACATGACGACTTTTTTTTTATTGAAAATTGACGTCAAACTTAGGACAAGGTGGATAAAACAGTTGATTAGTTAAATCGTTACGAAACAGAGAACAAAATTGTATAAAAAAAATAATAGTTAAGTATTATTCCATTATTTAGATTTGCAGAGGCTTACAAGAAGAATGGCATTGATATCTGGGCTATGTCAACATCAAACGAACCAACGTCCCCTCTGCTGAGGACTCCTTTCCAAAGCACGTTGTGGTATGTGCCGGATATGGTGCGTATCATTCGTCAGTCACGTGCCTGGTTAATGGAACTGTTTTCTGGATGTGATTACGCGCTATGAAAATTTTATATATAAACATTTTGCCGATGTTTCGGTAAAATACAAAACTGAATGCCGTCTCCCGAAATCAGTCCCTACAGTTATAACAAAAAAATAGTTTTATTGAAGAATTGGCTATGGCGAATATAATTTCATATCTTCCTTGACTTTACTGTCTAGGGTGCCTTCATTTCGAAGTATCTTGGACCAACATTAAGGAATTGCTCGGCGGAAGGAATTAAGTTACTCACTATTGACGACCAACGTGGCTTAATTCCACTGTTCTCTGCGTTGGTAAGACATTATCCTGATACTTGCAGTGGACGAAAAACTTACTGTTACTGACACATTAATGTTTTTTTAGTTTTCAATTATAGCGCCGGAAGCCATTGAATACGTAGACGGTTTCGCTCTGCATTCATATTTTAATAAAATAACCCCACCCTCTATGTCAACATTCCTCCTGAAACAATTTCCAGATAAATTTGCTCTGGTGACTGAATATTGTGCAGGTAGATAATATATTTGTTGGAAGTTATTTGAAGATATTATATATACATATATATGTATATATATATATATATATATATATATATATATATATATATATATTGTAAATTTATGTTAGGATCTTCGCCGTCCGACGAACCGAAAGTAGATTTGGGTTCCTGGGCGAGAGCTAAAGACTACGTCCAAGATATTCTAGAGGTAAAATATTCTTTATTATAATGGAAAGGATTTCTTTGTTGAATGTTGAATATTTTAATGGTTTTTTGCAATCCCAGAATCTCAACAGCAATTTTGTCGGTTGGGTGGATTGGAACTTATGTTTGAACAGACAAGGCGGTCCGACCTGGGTCGGGAATTTTGTAGACTCCCCGATCATAGTTGACGCTAAAAAGAAAGAGTTCTACAAACAGCCCATGTTCTATGCCATGGGACATTTTTCTAAATTCCTACCGAGAGGATCACAAAGAATACAAATGTCTGCTGGTGCCGATAAGTGAGTTGGGCCAAATTTATTATATATCATTATCGCACTTCACGCAAGTTAATGAACTTTTATTTTCCTACAGCCAATGTGACAAGTGCGTTAAGGATCCGTCCAAAGAATACATTGCCTTCATGACGCCCGAAGACACAATTGTGGTCATAATATATAATGAGTAAGGACACCCGATATCATTGTCTTTTAATCTTTTGGACACAGATTGTAAGGCATTTTTTTCAGCGGGGAAGCACGCGAGGCGACATTACGAGTGGGCACGTGTGACGTCATCACCCAACTCGATGCAAATTCCATTACAACCATCGAAATACCGACCACACAACACGATGAAAACATGGACTGTAAAATCGTAGTGGACTAAAATAATATGTTGTGTTTTTGTTGATTTGCTGTTGTTTTCATATTATAATTTTACAAAGTATTGTTTAAAAATATTTAATTCTTTACAAACTGTCAAAATATTCATGATCATCTACATATGTTATATCGTAATTTACACAACATGAATCTAATATTATTTCTAGAAGAGTCGTGAACAATACTTTACACATAATATTTAATGTTTTTTTTTTATTTGCGTTTTGTGAAGTTTTGACGGCCACTTATATTATACGAAGACATAAAAAACCTTTTTAGTATGATTTTTTTTTCTTTTCTTTAATCTGTCCTTGACGAAATTTATGATGGATGAATCGTTTTAATAAACTTTCACTGGATGATAGAATTTTTTGTGGAGAGACATTAGTTTCAAGAAAAATCAAGGTTATTGTGATCTATGATAATTATATTCATTGTTTACTCATTTAGATCCCACTAATACGTATTACTTGAATTGACTTTAACATCTTTAAAGAGAATTTTAAGATAAGTTTTAAGTAAAATACGTTTAGTAAAAATACGTAAGTAAAATAGGTTAAAAACGTTAAAATAATCCTTGCCACTTTGTTTAACTTTTATGAATTTAATACTGATTATCATAAAATGGAATTATAAATAAGTTAGAACATATTAAAACTCAACTTCACGTACAATGTCCCAATTCAACGATACTAGCATCGCTGTTTGTTCAAGCCACCCACCAATCCCCAATCATTTAGTTTTAAAGGGCCAGAAAGTTCCAACAAATACAGTCTATTAACGTGCGTGGTTTCAAAGAAAGTCTTATAAAGGTTCCATAAAATTCACACGAAGACAGGACAAGCTTTAAGTATCCGCTTATTCATAACTTTTTTTTTTGTAAATGTTTTTATAACTCTGGATACAAGTACTTTTGAGCCTTTATTCAAGAAAAAAACTCCTAAATATTGCCAGTAGCTAAAATTAGAACAAATTTATAAGAGGGTTTCAAACATACCTCCTTGGTTTTATCGATACTAGCCACGTAAAGTTAGTTACATTATGTTATTATTTCTATATATATATAGGCATTGACGTAAAACAAAGTTTTTTTTAAAAACATATATTTTTTGTAACACATATTGAACTATAAAATGTCTCAAAATACAGTAAATGTTGCCATCACTAAATATCATATTTATGGGAGTTAGTCAGTCTTACATATAAGGATATTAAAAAACATTCAAATATTCTAAGGACATGATTACACTATTGAACACTTTGTTATATATCAAAAAATATTATATATCTATATTAGAACAGGGAACATGTGAATTAAACACCGTATTCCTTAATGATCTGTCCGGCTATAACCAGTCGTTGTATTTCCGATGTGCCCTCGTAGATCTCAGTGATCCTAGCATCCCTGTAATGCCTCTCCGCTGGCATATCCGACACATAGCCCATACCACCCAGAATCTGTCGAAACAAATACATATAGATTATTATTAATCGAATATTCAGGTCTTATACCTCATTTGAAAAATGTATGAAAACGAATGATATTTAATGTATCTGTGTTATTTGTTTTAGTACTCAGATTTCTCTATACCTGTATGCATTGATGAGATACAAATGTAGCTGCTTCGGAGGCAGCCAACTTAGCCATGGCAGCTTCCTTGGTGTACGGCTTTTTATTGTCTTTGAGCCATGCCGCCCTCCATGTCAATAACCTGGCCGATTCAAGCTGTAATGCCATGTCGGCAAGTTTGTTTTGGATAGCCTGAAGCTTCATTATGGGTTTGCCGAATGCAATTCGTTTTGACGCATACTCCACCGCTACATCTAAGGATGCCTGTAAGGAAAATTTAATATATTTATTATTTTTTCACATATTTATTACAAATAGTCTGTTATACCACACTTTACCTGTGCGATGCCTAAAGCCTGTGAGGCAATACCAATCCTACCAGCATCCAACGTCATCATGGCAATCTTAAAACCAAATCCTGGCTCTCCCAGGATATTCTCTTTAGGAATTTCACAATCCTCAAACATCAATGAGCATGTCGACGAACCTCTGATACCCAACTTATCTTCTTTTTTACCAAGCTCAAAACCTTTAATTGGTTTTGGCACAATGAATGCTGAAATACCCTTGTGTTTCAAACTTTTGTCGGTAGTAGCGAATACTACGGCTGCTTTGCTTTCATAGCCATTTGTGATCCAACATTTTGTGCCATTGATGAGCCACTTGTCACCTGCATCTTTTGCTGTGGTTGATGCAGCCCCAGCATCTGATCCATTACCAGGTTCAGACAGGGCAAAACATCCAACTGTATCCCCTGCATTTACAAGTAATATTAAAATATAGCAATAAATTCAATTTTGTAATTGTTAGTACCTGAACTTTATAATTATTAGTACCTGAACAGAATGGGGTTACAAAGTCAGCTTTTTGTTTATCGGTGCCCCAGTGCAAGATAGGGCCCAGGTAAAGTGAGTTATTCACTGACATAATTACTCCAGCAGATGCACATCCCCTTGAGATCTCTTCTAAGGCTATGGCATATGCCAAGTAGTCCAGCCCTGTTCCACCCAATTCTTCTGGCGTCGCTATGGCCATGAGGCCCAAGTTACCCATTTCTTTTATAGCAGCTGCGGGGTACAGGTGTTCTCTGTCGTATTTCGCTGCATTTGGTTTCAGTTCTTGCTCAGCGAAATCCCTACAGGTTTTATATAACATCTGATATGTATCAGGTAGAGCTGATAGTGAAGCTATACATCTGGAACTACTCGATGAAGATTGCACTAAAATTCAAATTATATATATAAGCCTTATTATTATATACGTGTAACTTAAATAATTTGTTTACAATACACAAATTATTTACGTACCGGACACGTTTACGGCTCTGCTTATTAATCTTAACATTTTGCCTTAATTTATTAATAAACACGACTGAATATGTGTAAATATGTACAAAATATGAGTAAATTAAAACAATAAAAATACTTTTAAAGCACTGAAGTTTGAACCCTTACTCACGTTCGGAAATTTTCTGATTTTACTCTATTGACTTTATTCATTTTTTGTGGATATATATTTATAAAAAACACTATTATTAAAATAAAAATGACAATTGTTCTTTTTATTACTATATACAATAATATGATATTGTATATATATACAAAATATTAACAGGTAACGATATAATTCAAATTTTCTCATTTTTGTTTTTAGGAAGCGCAAATTGTCAGCTACCACTTGCCATTGTCAAACAAGAATCAAAAACATCCTAGTATCCAATAAAAATTAGTAAATAAAATGTTAAAATGGAGATATTCTTAAGATTTGTGCCCACAAATCCAATAAGATTAACAGCTTCTAGGATATTATTAACCCATGTAGCTCATTACACACGGTTCGTATATATGTATGAAAATAAAATATTTTGTTACGTACTTAACCTAAGACTCTACTCAACGTTCTTTATCACAATATTAGACTTGCTGAAGTTGGAAAATTAGAAGCACCCAAAACAACCGGAAAATACGAAACTGGACAACTGATTTTACACAAAGTATTCGGATATAGAGGTGTTATATTATTTCCTTGGCTCGCCAGAGTATACGACAGGGATGCTTCCAATAAAAAGGATAACCCGGAAACTTCTCGAAACGTTGAAACATCGGGCGATTCTTTATCAAATGTCGGCAAAGAAGTTAAAGGGAAGACCCATACTTTTTACCAGGTCCTCATAGACACAAGAGATGCTCCATACATAGTAAGTATTAATAAATGTTGATAACATTTCTACTGAGCAATTGTTTGGTAAATGATATTTTTTATTGTGCCGCTCATCCTACCACTGTTTCTACATCTTTTAATGTCATGTTAACTTATTGCTAACTTATATACTCGCATTTAATAACTCTTCTTAAAACAGAGAACATGTTACACACATATTAATAATTAAACTAGGTATTACCACGAAAATCCTTTTAAAAATATAAGACGATCATCTTTTAAAAGTAATTTGCCTTAAGTGCTTAAATTTTAATAATGGACTTTGTATTCACTCATTCTATTAGCATTTTTAGGACTCTCAGCCTTATTTTCTTTTCTAAGAATATACTGAAAATAATATAAATTTGGTACAATCTTCAGTTTTTGTATATTGTGCACTAATAATATATACACATTAAAAAAAAAAAGTATTGTAGTAAGTAAAAATATTATAAATTATAATAATATAACTTAGGCTTCAGTTAACAATCCTATTGTCCTATCCTATCTTCCCCAATAACCCAACTGCTTTGCAGTAACCATGATTGTGGGCGGACAAGGTAATTATGTCTCACTCTCAGACAGCCCCATTTAATAAGTGCTTTCAAATTTTAGATTTAGAAGTGGCCGTGCTCGTTTCATTACATAACTAAACAGTATGTGCTACAAATATTACAATAAAATTTGATCCTAGTCCGCCTACACACAATAATAGATTGCTCAATGTAAATATCATCTAGATCACACACACATATATGTATATATATATGTGTGTGTGTGTGTGTGTGTCACTCGACACTTGCATTTGGCATCACTCGCCATTCTAGCAATTGAATCCATGACTGAACTTTAAACGACATGTCTTATAATTTTTTATTAATTCTATCACTCATATAGTTACCGACTTAAATAGTTCTCTTTATATGATATTATTTTTAATTATTTTCTTATTCCGCTAAATGTAATGCTATATATACATATATGAATCGTCTGTTTACTATCGAATATGCAATCTCACATCGACACGAGGCCAGAGTGGAGCAGGAAGGTACAGAAATGCTGAATGTAATGTAATGTCTGGTGTGATGATAATTTTACACTTTGATGACATTTCATTTATAATAGAGTACTCATTGTTTCATCAGTCGAGTAATTCTTATAATATATTGACGGACATCAAACTGGTTCACATATAACGTTTGTTCGATGACATGACTTACTTGATGCTTATAACGTTTCATTAACAAAAAAAAATATCACTCCGCATATATTATTTTGTAAGCAATTTATTGTTTTATGTGTTGAATAATTACAATAGTAACAGTGTGATTGTCTTGCACGTAAAGTTAATTTTTTGCCGTCTGCAATTTGATTAAGCAAGTGTTTTTTTGTCATAATTATAATAGCATCATTCTAACATTATATGTATGACGTTTGTTGATTATTGATTTTTTTAATACAGTCATATTTTATATGCGATGGATATTTAATGCTATGCCAGAATTGTACATACTGATATTCAGACATGATTCAACCATTTAAAGTATTAGATAATACCAATTCGTGTAGCGTAATTTTGTTTTGAGTAACTAGCATGTGTACTAATTGTTTACTTGACTATATCTACCTACTCTAGCGGGCTCAAACGGAGGCTGTTACTTTCCTTGGTAACCAAGAATCGAGTAGAAGCCTGTATGCTATCCCGGGGTTGGATTACGTGGCTCACGATGACATTATACCCTACGCATCAGTGGAACGCGTACCCCTCCAGCATGAGCTGTTCGATAAGTTTCTCATCCACAACCCAGATAAGGGTGGGTATTTGTTGTAAATTAATTTCTATCAAATCATACATTATATACAAGTGGTGCATGAAATACGTATGTTGTCAATGACTTTGATAAACTCTTATTTAGCTCTATGTTTAATGTTTGCAGATCCTCCGTTCACAGCACAGGAGACTCTGCGGGCTTGGCAGAAGAAGAATCACCCGTGGCTGGAGTTGAGCGACGTTCACCGCGAGACCACTGAGGGTGTCCGCGTCACTGTCATACCCTTCTATATGGGCAGCCGGGAGTCACAGAACTCGGCCGTCTATTGGGTGAGATTACTTTCTACTATCGTTATACTTTAGTGAATGTTATAAACAGGCGACCTCTGAGAGGCTCAAGGTTTTGGTTTGAGCCACTATGTAGAGGTGGTGTCATGGAATCCGTCTAAATCTTTCTATGTGAACAGTGGCGCTACTGCATCCGTCTTGAGAATCTTCTGCCAGCGGCTGTCCAGCTTCGCGAACGCCATTGGCGCATCTTTTCTCTGTCCGGTACATTGGAGACGGTTCGTGGCCGGGGGGTTGTGGGTCAGGAGCCTCTGCTGGGGCCCCGCGCACCCGCCTTCCAGTACAGCAGCCACGTCAGTCTACAGGCCCCCAGTGGACACATGTGGTATCAACATATAGAACATTATTTATACATATATATATTTCGTACTGCCTGTATTAATTGAGATTTATCAGGATTGCACATTACTGTCATCGATTTCTAAGATCATCACTTCTATAAAATCATAATATGTTTAAAGCAAAATGTGTTTTTTCTCTTTAGGGGTACTTTCCGTATGGAGCGCGAGGATGGCTACACCTTCGATTGTCGCATCCCTCCATTCTCTCTGGAGAGCAAACCGGATGAGGGTGCTCCAGTCGCACCCTCGCCAGCCTGATGAGAAACTTTGCACCCCTTCAAAATTAATACACCCATTCAAAGCTACTGTTCTCCTCAAGTAACATTTAGGTTCACCTTGTAAATTTTAGTCTTAAAATATAGATCTTTAATAAATTACAGTATTCTGTTAACGGTCTTTTAAATAAAACAACCTTCTACTCTACGATATTTAATGTAGGAATTTATTTGAATCAAAATTTACATCCAATGTCTTAAAGCTGTAAATAATTTTGTACATGTATCCTTAGGAGTTGAGTGCGGGAAATGCTTCACCAAACTTAATAAGAATAAATACAACATAGTAGCTCGAATGCCAAATATATAAGTATCAGCTCCGCTGTCTTGGGGTGTATATGTTTATTGCGTACAAGTTATTACTCATTTTATATACCCCCTTACATAAATCAATGTTTCTACGATACAAAGGCACTAATATATCTTTGGTTAGACAGCACTTGTGTATCCATGATTGATTTCATTAATTCTTTCAATATATACATTACAATGATTACATAAGAAATTTTAAATCCCTTAATGAAAAATAATACAAACAGTGACACTGGGAATTATACACGTTAATATTAAAATCACATTTCACACACATAAGGGCATATTTAGTTATAGTTGTCACGAAACCGTAATATCAAACCGTTTATATATCTTGGACTCTTGAACAGGGGTCTTAGTTGTTTTGATATCCATTAAACTGATATTTACACAATAAACTAAAAAGTATAAACTTTTCACACGGAATTTGAATCGCAAATAGTCAACGGTAAGCAAAACACTTAAAAGTAGCATCTATATCGAAAATAAACATCGTAATCAACATTAATAAAATGATCAGATCCATTTTGTTTAACCGCGAATTAATTTTAATGGAACGAGTCTTATGTTGATCTAATTCTTATAGCTTTTATTTTAATATGTCTCATAGTAGATATACAATGTTTATTAACGATAATTTTAATACTGTTAGTCGTTACTAAATCCTGAACAACCGTCGATAGTATATACAAAATGTCGCCAAGCTGTCAATTTTCGCGCCAATTGTACTAATGGTAACACAGTTATTAGTATTATCATGTCTGTGAAAGTTTTGTTGTCATAAATAATAAGGTTGGATATTATTTAGGTTTAGAATAATAATTGCTTTATTTATTATTTCGTACTACCACATGCGATGTATGCAAGAGTCTTTCTCTTGCCTCCTATACATTCTACAATAATATGTACGAAATAATTTTCGGTTTCATGACACGTAATTAACAATCCAATAATATTATACACAAATTAAGAAAAGAACGTAACATTAATCTAAATGGAACTTTATTAATAATAAATACATTTAAAATAAATTATTTTTATAAGGCATTTACGTTATTAAGTTGTTATTTAAAAAAGGTACATTTATTTAATTCGCTTAAGTTACATCCGAGAAGTTTCGCTGTCTCCTATTATTGCTTTAATTTAAAATTAACTTTTATCTTCACATTATCAGAGAATAATATTTGATATGACATTTTTTATGTGCCAAATGTGACATATTGCTGTAGGATCTTCATACATAAAAACCGTCACCGAAAAAGTATAAATGGGTTCATACAAGTGAATTCACGCAGATCGCACTTAAAATAAGCTAACACGAAACCTTACGAGCGATATATAATGTTTAAGTAAATGACATAGTGCATATAATTAGTTAACTCGATGTTTAAGGTTAAAATGATGATACTTTTTTATTATTTATTTATATCGATATACTAGTTCTAAACCATTTAAATATCCCACATAGCCCAATATAAAGACGAAAATCTACAGTAATATTTAATAAAAGTGATCCATGTGAGAGCACTATATTATTTAAATGTATGCATCTATATAAACTGAGGGTCTCGTACACAACACTAACATCCGGATATCAGATTATTTGATATTTGAAAATTATTCTAAACAAGTACAACACTAGCACTAGATGTAGCGACTGTCTCACAAACTCAACTAGCTCTTATATATTCCATTCAGAAACCTGGATCATAACCAGACCATTCATTCTAATTGCCATAACAATGTGTTATACTTGTAAAGTTTCAATGTGCAATAATCAAATAATGTTGACAACAGTAACTATGAACATAGACCCCATGCAAGTTCTACTCTACCGTGCCAGTTGTATGATGAGTGCGGCACACATCTCAAAGAACTCCATGGTATGGTGTCCGTGGTGCTGGTGAGGTATGGGAGCTGGGACGGGGGACGCTGGGGGCGGAGACACATCCCCCTCGGACTCCTCGCGCTCCCCTGACAGCGACTTGAAGTCTAGCAAGTATGACTTGTAGTCCACCTGGTACAACTGGAGTGACATCTTCACATACTTCTGGGTCATTTTGTTCATCGTCCTCACCCTGAAGCATCAGGTATTATATTACACCTTTACATTATATTCTTTACAATATTTTTTTCTTTATATATATATATATATATTTTTTATTAATAATTATTCTGTATCTTGTGGAAAAGCCTTTAGGGGCTGTTCCTAAAATACGTTCCCATGCCAGGGGGGAGGGGTCTGGCTGTGTGACATGACGTGACAGGGGGGGACGGGGGGTATACGGCAATGTTACGTTCGCCGCTTATTTTTTTTTTATGTTTGTTATGCAAGATATTTATTAATTTATTTAAATTTTATTATAATAACTAAATAAATATTTTTAATTTTCAGAATTAGTGTACTATCATTTAGAATTTATTATACTCAACAGGGAGGGGTCTTAGTTTTTGTGACGAAATATTTCTAGGGGGGGTCACAGAAAGTGTGACACAGCGTGACAATAGGGGAGGAGAGGGTTCAAAAAAGGTGATTTTAGTTTGACGTATTTTATGAACGGCCCCTAAATTTATCAATTTTTTTTGTATCACTTATATTTACATAAGATTTAATGTTGTTAGTTTGTGTTATTGAAACAGTAGCTAGCAACCAATGCAAATAGGATCTATCATATTAAGGTCCAAGAAAACAATTTCCTGCTCCAAGTTAACTTGGATATCGTTGTAATAACATGATCAGGTACCTGACATGATACGGATTGATGACCTTCCATTCATAATCCAGCGCCTTCATAGCTCTGAACACTTCCAGCATGATGTCGTTGGGTTTGCTCTGGGATCTGATGCCCAAATGCCATTTAGCCCTGGAAAGAAACTTACCTTTATAGATAATAGGAAAATTTATATTAATTGGGAGAATGAATAGAATTTTAGATTGTATGTAGGTACAGCTCAATGAATAGTGTATCTGTATGTACGTGGTTATGTACCTCTTAACTGGAGTGCCTCTCTTGTCTGCGGCTGGGGCGGGTGAAGGCTTGTCCCTCAAGGGCGCGATCCTCTCAGGGTGTGGACGCCCGCTCTCTGTTACCGCCGGGGGAGAACTGTCTAAACACACTAGCTCACCTCAAGGGCAACACCATAATGGTGCATATACCAAACAAAAATCTATTAGATACTAACAATCTAATAGATTTCCAAGTGACTCAGTAGTTTTGGAGCCAAGTTTTAGTATTGTTAAATTTTAACACGACGATGAACCAGTGTAATTTGGAATGTTAGCTGTTAATAAATAAAATAATAGCCATAGAAACCGCTTCATATTAATGTCTGCATAAGAAATCGGCGGAAATGATAACGAAATCATTAATATAATTTAAGAAGTCGTGACATTAAAACCAATTTTTCTAAAATCTTGCACACATCATCTTCACGTACAGATCGTACGCAAATTATATGCAAACATAAAAATTATTAGAGGTTTCTCTACCGTGACAAAGTTCGCAGAGACAATGCCACTGAGACTCTGATCAAACCTACTTATCAATGAAGATGTAATAAATACATGATGGTCTATGGTCTCAACGTTAGCTATGCCAACTCACTGGCCACATAGAAGTCCTTAATCTCAGCCTTGGCGGCCTCGTCAGCGATCCTCTTGTTATCTATGACGAGGTGGTACGCTATAGCCAGCTGATCGTGTGGGTCACCCGACAGTAAGGCCGCGTGGACCTCGTGCTCCTTCACACCGAACTTGTCGCACACCTCCGAGATAGCCTCCGTGTCTATGACGCTGCTGTCCTGAACGATACAGATAACAAATCGACAAGTTACTAAGGGAATACCATCTATTTTAAAATCTTCAATTTGTTTATACATTTCAAATACATATATGAAACATTACAAAACACTGCAAATAGTTTGTGGTAGATAAGAAATAGATATATATATAAGATTGCCAAAAATAAATAGATTATATTTCTCAAAAAAGTTTCCGTTTAGTCAGCGCAGGTATCCTATAGACTAGTATAAGAGTATTATTTTTATAAGCAACGAGTTGGGCTACAGAAAAATAAAATTACTCCATAGTCCAGTCAGCTGGATGTACTAAGATTCAGATAAAAACTTCAGAGAAAAATCCTTTAGTTTTAATATCACAAGAGACACAGATCAAGAAAAACATCTAGGATGGATGCTAGTTAGAAGAGGTTCTTCTTCTGATCTAAAGACTCAGCTAAGTGTTTACAAGCATTAAAACGGTTTGAAAATCACACACACACTGATCTTGTTTAGTCAAAATGATAATCATTTTGTACAAAAGGTCACTGAAACACTACTCGTAGTTAGACATCAGACAGATATAAGTTCTACAATGCATTAACATAGTAAAATAATAAATGGAAAATGTCAAATACCTGTTACATAGTAACCCATTACAGAGATCACCAAAACAAGACATACGCAGGTCGCTATGGTCGCGTTCCATTGTTAAACTATTCATGCATCGAAGTTAGTCAGACTAAAAAATGTGATTACCACCTGCTCCACGGGCGAGGGGAATAAATAACCAGGTAGATCCTTCTGGAACCATTCGTGCTTCTTCACATCTTCGATGGTCGCCCTCTTCATTGGATCCACTTGCAGCATATTACACAGCAGGCTCACTACCGTCTTGTTCAAGTACTCCGGGATAGGGAATATGCCAGATTTGATTTTCCTGAACAAGGTCGGTACATGCTCATCATCAAATGGCAACGTCCCACACAGCAGCGCGTATAGAATAACGCCGCAAGACCAAACATCTACCTCTGGACCGGCATACAACTTTCCTGATATCACCTACAATAATACAAATACTTGTGTCTTAAAACTGATCAACAAACAATTTTACATAATCACCAAGCAATGCTCTGTTAATATACTGAACAGACGCCAATATATGTTTTTCATTATATATATATAACTAGGAACGTAATATGAATGTATTGATTGAAGGTCAATTGCACCCATTCTAATAAGTTTTTTGTCCATCTAATTTATACAGATATTATTAAGCCACTATATGTTGCTACTATTCATACTAATATATAGATTGTTCAATTATTGCCGTTTGAAATATGGTTTTATATTGGTTGTAAGTAAACTAAAATGTTGACCAAGATAACAATGACTCACTTCTGGAGCGGCATAGTTGGGTGAACCACAAGAGGTTCTCAGAAACTCTCCGTCCATCATCATGTTCGACAACCCAAAGTCAGCAATCTTGACATGCATATTGTGATCCAATAGCAGGTTTTCTGGTTTGAGGTCTCTGTGAACTATCATGTGGCGGTGACAGTAGTCAACACCTGAGATGATTTGCTGGAAGAACCTTCTCGCTTCATGCTCTTGCAGTTTTCCTCTTTTGACGATATAATCAAATAGTTCACCACCAGATACATATTCCATAATCATAAATATATCCGTCGGTGTTGATATAACCTGTGAAGTGCAATCATAAGTTACAAATGCTCTATACTAATTGTTAAGCGACAGATAATGAAAACTAATGTCATTAGGTTGTAATATAATGTATTGAAATTGAAAATGTTTAAACAACTTGCCTGGTACAATTTGATGATGTGTGGATGTCTAAACAGTTTAAGGTTCTGTATCTCACGTCTGATTTTCCCAACAACATCTAAAGACTTTATTTTCTGTCTGTTGAGGATTTTCACAGCGACCTTGTGTTTAGTGAGTTGGTGTTCTCCTATCTTCACCTTACCAAATGTGCCCACTCCTAATGTGGTACCCAACGTATAATGTCCGATTTTAACTATCGGCTGATTGCCACTAGCTACGACTGGTTTATCAGACATTTTTAAAGAACTAACAGTACCACATCAAGTTCAAAGGATCTGCATTTGATGGGAAAAGAAGTATGACACCTCGATTTACTCCGTATTTACAGGAAAATAAAAAATAAACAAGTTTATATAACCAACTAAAAATAAACAATGACGAAAATTTAAGAGGGAGAAAAATTACAGAATTCTTTATATTATACAAGTGTCATTGTCATTATAGTCACGATTTCAAAAAACAAAACATGCTGTAACAGATTAAATAATTAATTTCTTTGTACTTATCATTCAATTTAATATTGTATTAGAAAACTTAAATAAGTTTTAAAACCTTTTAAGATTATAATTAAAAGTTCAATCTTCGTAATTTAGACATTATTTATATAAAAAATTAATCGTATTATTTTATTCAAAATTACAGATGAATGCTAACTGAGTTTATTTAATAACGTTTATTCCATTTTTATAATCGTCATCGTGAATATTGGGCGAATAAAACATTTGTTTTTATAGTAATACCTAATACCACTATTGATTAAGCAATAAAATGAAATGTGAATGTAAATATTATACGGTATCTATGTCAGGTGCTTGCCCCACTGTGCCCCACCCCGCTTGTATCTGTCTTTTCACTGACTAGCTGTCGTATAATGAGAAAAATACTAATATTTACGGAAATCTTGTTATTTTCAAATAAGAAATAAAGAAAACTCTGTTTCAAGATGGATAAATGTGGCATTTGCTTAAAACCTGCTGTTGTGAGTATAAATATTTGAATATTAAAACTTCTAACAGCCGTATATAGCTAATCGGTCAATATTTTTTGTTTTCTTAAGTTAGATCGTTATAAAAATATCACACCTAGACTCGATATAATTATGAATTGGTTAAGTATACATTGCGATTATACATTGTTTAGTTTTAGCTTTGTAAACTGTAGCATTGCAGCAGTAGGTAATAAAAAACTTGCATTCGAAACCTGCCCGCCTTATTTTTTTTTTCTTCCCTCGACCGACTATGTTTTTTTTCGTCTGGCTCTGCGTCGTATAAAAACATTTGCCTGTTTTTTTCTTTTATGATTAATAATACTGAATGCTAGCTTTCTGTTTTCGATAATGTTGTAGTTTCGTTACATTATTATTTTAAATGTAATCGTAATGTTGATTAATTAAAAACGTCGCTGATGTTTATAATTTTTATTTCTAAAATAAAAAATATTTAGATATTTAATTCTCAATAAATAAATTCAAATTAAAATTTTTAACTCTTTCCTTTCCTTTATAGCAGTTATTTGAGACAGGCAAAGACGGTGTCTATGCATGTTTCAAATGTCAGCCCTTGGTTCCGGAAGTAACAATAGGTGATGCTTCAGAGAAGCAGTCTCCGACATTAGTCAGGGAGGAGGTAAGTTTAAAAAAATATTTAAATCATATAATAGCAAAGTATTCTTACATTTTATATTTATTTTATTTTTTTTTTATGTCCAATAAAAAGTATATAGTCAAGTTCCATGCAGAGCGAAGGGCTTTTTTAAAATAGATTTTATTTAAATGTAATGCTTATTTATTAGACAACCAATTACTTAGACTGCCTCTTACAGACTGCACTTAATACAACTACAATATTACAATGTTAACATTTATGCAACCCGAAAGAGTCGTCTAAGTACAAAAATGCTTGCTTATTCTAAGTGATAGATAGGCGGCCACTGATAAAGGTATTGTGTATAATTCTTACACTGTTTTATGATTGTCACTATTTTCACTATGGTCAGTACTTTCAGCTCTCTTTAAGGTGGACGCGAGAAGTTTCAGATCTGTTAGATAAATTCCTTGTATATTTGTAGGTTTCAGGTTAGGAGTTTCAGGAGCATGTATTAAAGGTAAGGTCACTATTGCTACTTTGGAGTGAGTTTCATTCTCTTGAATTATCTTATGCATTATCAGAGTCACAGATTCAATTTCCACTTCACAATGATCACACAGGGTGAGTGTGTATGTTCCTCTAACCTTGTGTCGGGATATTTCACATGTCCTCTTGAAAAATTATTTTCCAGTACCCAGTACGGTGTATCCGTTTGTTAGTTTGCACTGCTTGTAGGTCAATGCCTTCAGTAATTAAAGGAACAGGTGTACACAAGGCATTTTCAGCGTAACTAATTAATCCGGTGATACAAGGACGATTGCTGAGTCATATAAATTATATCTTTTGCTTGTGAGGTAAGGATTTTTAGCAATAAATATAACAGTGGGGTCGTGGGATAACACAGGCAAGGGAATCAGTGTATAATAGACATAAGAATAATTTTCAGTTTAAGGCATCTCTAATATTTTCTATCTCTCCTTTGTGACAAACTTGTAGTGATGTCGTCTGTTCTTATCTCACTAAGTTATTTAGTATAGGGCTGTAGGATTTTTTTTCTAACTTACTTATTTTTTCTAAAGTACTAGAATTACCTAGTTTCTGTTACGCTTAATTTTAAATAGATTTAGATGAAAATTATTTATTAACAAATTGTATGTACCAGTCTTTGGTTTACATGTGATTTAGAATGTTCGTTATAATAACTTCTCAAAGATTGTGCCTTAAACCTTGAATGTTTATGTTATTACTGTTAATATTATCATTTAGTTTATATCTAGAGTTTACTATCTGCGGATTATAACTCATAAATTCATTGATCAACTTTATTTACGTATTGAATTTCGGTTATTAATTTTTAACCCTCGCTTTATTCTCGACGTTGGAGAAAACTGCTCTAACTTTATTGCTGTTAAATTTTTCATATAGTTACTTCAAACCTAACATGTACTAAATTTTTAATAAAATTTATGTCAAAATTATCAACTAACTTATCTAACTAGGTACAAAATTACCTTTAAAACTTTCTACTATAGGTCTTAAATCTAATGTTTTAGCGGCTGTCCATTTATCGCTGCTCACGATAGCACCACCTCTTCTTGACGATAGCACTTCAACATTATCTTTCAGTTCCTGAAGTTAAAGGGCCTGGGACCACATCATCGGGACCAGGGCCGGAACCAGCGGGTGGTACCCGTGGAGGTCGTTTAACATTCCGTATTGCAATTTTTGTATTGCGATCATTTGGCATTACGACAGGGACAGTATTAACAATGGCATTAGTTACTTGCAAAGTATTTTATAAATCGTCTATAGTAACCTATTGGTCCTAGAACACGTTTAATTTCGGTGATTGTCTGTGGCAAGGGATAATTAAGGATAGCTTTAGTCGTTAGTCGCTGTTCAGTGTTCACATCGGGGATAAAGATGAATGACTTTGCTGGCTTTGTATATTATAGGTATAACTGTTGCATTAGTGGGAGGTAATTCTTTTCATGTCTATTTTAATATCTAATTGTTCCAGAGGTAGCTTCCTATCAGCCCGTCGTAACGGACGTTACTTCACATATGTAAAATTTATGTGTGTCCGGGTTGCAAAAAGTTTTGTATATGGGAATAATTATAACATCATCTTGCTGACTGGTAGCATGAGTACTAAGAATGTCTTAGGGCTCTTTATATATAAAGGCGTTGAAATATTAATTAGCATTTTATATAACATAAATATAAGTTAATTTAAGTCCATTACTATTTGAATGTATTATTTCCGGTTTCGGTAAAATGGGCTTATATGAAAATCTTCAAATCGTTCAATTTCATAATTGCTTGTCATATCATTAATTTCTTCATGAAAACTGTGGTTGCTGTAATTATAATGTCGAGACTCGGGGTCTTCAGGGTTCTGCTGCTCGACGATACGCTGATGTAGGCGGAAACCTTGTGGTTTAGCATATCGAGCAGTTCTCATGCTTACATCCGCAGTGCTTGGTCGCCAACGCCGCGGTCGCTGTGTTTTTGAATGTAAACAAACAGAAAGAAAACTGCTGAATTGCTGGAAGAAATTTGACAGAAAAAGGCATCGTAGACATAAAGCAATCATTGGAAGACCTGAAACCACGCACATTGAAGTCATGATGGAAAAACTATGGCCTGCTCCGACTGCGGAAAATGACGAAGGATCCGTGCAAGTTCAAACTTTGACTGCAAACATAGCCGAAATTGCAAATGGAATAGGGACGAGATGGGTTCGAACAGACAGAATCATTTGACGTTCAGGAACTGCTTGAATCGCATGACGAAGATCTGACTGAAAGCGACTTGGAGGAAATATTCACAGCCCATTGAAGAAGAGGCTTTAACAAGCACTGGCAATGTGACATTTACTGTGAAAAATATTAGCGATGGTTTAAGAATGGCATGAGCTTTGCGATTTCTTTATGAACATTGATCCATCTATGGAACAAAGGCTTAATTTTAAGATGCATATTGCTAGTGCGACTGCTGAATATCAGTCTGAATTAAATCAGCTATCAAAAACTCCCGAGCAATAGATAGAAAATAACAAAATTCTTCAAACCATTGGCTGGGAACGAGGTTAATGACTAAAAAAATGTCCAAAACTTAAATAAAATTGATTTTCTTGTAGATTTTTATGTTTTTTATTTTGCCACCTACGAGCCTATCCCCTATAAACCCATATAAATTACCATTCTGTATTGACCGTTTTGGTATTCGCGGCATATTTATGGAACATTTAGCCCGCGAATAAACAGATTTAAATGTATAAGAAAGATAACAGGCCACTAAAAAGGTATCGTGTATAATTGTTAGAATATGCGCCTGGGAACGGCTCTAGGTGCCGAGTCAGCGGTGTGCGATTACCCGTTTGATACTTCGCGTTTTATTTTTATAATGCTGGCGAACAATGTTTTAAACTGGAAGTATAAAAAAATGATATTAATTCGTTTCAAGGAGCTCATTTGAACAAAATAGAAATACGTCTCATACAGTTCTGATATTGCTGTATGCAATCGCTGAACGTATCGAGACATTATAATTGTGTTTGTTCTTCAGGATAGTGAAGCGCTCTTCTGTGGTATTTGCAACAAGTCTTTCAGCAAGAGTATGCAGCTTCAGAACCACATGAGGAACCACCGAGCGGAACGACGCTTCGTGTGCACCTACTGTAACAAAGGTATATGTTCGGTTTTCAATTCTGTGCATATAATGTATAAAAAATATGTATATTACAAAGAATTTTTCGTTAATCCATCCTTTATGATATGATTAATTTCAGCATTCTCTCAATCCAATAATTTAAGAGCACATCTCCGTATCCACACTAATGAACGTCCATACAAATGCCAGGAGTGTGGCAAGGCTTTTACTCAGGTAAGCATTTGTGTATATCTGCAATATCATGTTATTTACGTTTATTAACAGGTAAATTGATTTTCAGGTAACAAATCTGAATAATCATGTACGTCTTCACACCGGCGAGAGGCCCTTTGTCTGCCCCGAGCCGGGATGTGACAAAGCATACGCCCAGGTAAATATGAAATTTTAACAGTACGCTATACTTAAATTTCTATAATTTAGTCAGAACCCAATAGCTCAATGGGTAAGGTCTCTGCAATGCGTTATTACATGGAATGCAGGTTTGATTTCGGTTAGATTATTTTTTTATTAGATAATTAATTTTAATGTTACATCAGTGACCAACTGTTCAGTGAAGCAAATATTTTTTATATAATAAGAAAAATATATTTAAATCAGTCCAGTACACTATATACATTATTTATATGTATATATATTTTTTAATAAAGCCCACAAAATAATTTGATTGATCTTATCAATGTTACATCACTAGACATTTCAATGATCGGTAATATTGTTTGAATGAAAAAAAAATTCTAGGATGTAATATATATAACCTTTTTAAATATATAAATAGTATGTATAATTGTGAGCCAATGACTTTAGAAATGTCATGGGCGCAAGTTGTGTGGTTTTTTTTACTGGTCAACACTGTACATTGATGAGATACAAGGCTTTAGCTCGCATGAAGTTAACAAATAATAATAAGCAAGCTCGGGGATTATAGCACATTCTTTACTATACATATATATAATATTTTTTTTAATTTTTTACATAAATGGGAAATGAATGTCGGCTTCAGTATGCTGGTCTCGCTATAATGACTATCCGACACTGAAAATTGGTGACATTTTTTTTTTTTAAATAACACTCGCCTAAAAATTTTTTGATGGAGAATTGCTATAATATCTTTCGTCGTGTTAAAACAAATAAGGAGTATTTATATATATTTAACGAGAACTCATTTTCATCATTGTTTTAAATATAGAGATACATATGTACTTAGAACATTTAATAATTGTGGAAAGATAAGTCGGACCTGTATACATATCTAGCGTATTATCATAAAAAAACACATCTATATAAAGCCAATATTAATCAGATTATACTACGCGTTTTTATTATTCTAAGAAACTACATACTCCCGACGTTTCGGTTACTTCGCAGCAACCGTGATCACGGGCGTAGTGCAGACGATATGTGAATGGTTATTTTTTTAATTCTATCGCTTCATTCGCACCGAAATCGTGTAATATTCTGCCAATGTCAACGTTTTTATTTGTTGGGAGAATTATAATATAGAGTATTGTGTGGAGAAAACACGAAGGAGTAGTTCGAATGGAATAAAGGCGTTTATTTAATTATTATTTTTTAAAGACGACTAGTATTTCAACAGCACCTAGAATAACAAAAAATATATAAATGAACTGAAAATGTTTTAAAATATCATTCTATTGACCAAATTATTTGAAATAATTTATACAGCTGACAAAATCAAATGCAAAAAAATAACAATTAAGAACAATTAATAATCTGTTTGAGATATTTGTCATATTCACAGTTCGATTTCTTTGTAAGTGACTAAAACATTAGATTATAATTACAGGTAATATTTAAAAAAAAATTTTTACCTCGATTTAATTTTTTTTTTTGTACACATAAATGGACCAAGTCAGACATGATTAATGTTTCCATACATAATATAATCAATTTATAACAAAATAGATTCTGTATTAATCAGACAAGAATAGGATATGACTAAAGGGTTACATATTACGTTTGAAATAAACTGTCTTCATTATTAATTCACTTATATATATATATAAGTGAGTGAGATATATATATATCTCTAATTTCTAAACAGCTTATATATAAAACATTTTATAAGATATGAACCAGTAAGTTATTTAGATAAGTGATATAGGTTTCATTTCAGTAAAATATATGTACTTTGCACCTTTAAGGAGATTTTTTTGATCTTATACATAGGTACTTATATTACTGACATTTATAAGATAATAACTTCTTGTATCTGTGAACCAAACAGTTTAGTTTCAATATATATATATATATAATAATTTTAATATATATTTGTAACATAACTACAGTCCTCCTGCAATTTTGTTATGCATAAAAATTTAAATCTACCCTCGTCGTGCTGCCTACAGAGTGATATACCTAGTGATTTTATTCCGCGTATAAAATTTTATATACAAAGAGACCATAAATTGGCAGTGTGGTTCATCATAATGTGTTCTTGCTATTATATTATAAAAAAATATATATATATATACTATTGACTATAGTATGTTTATAACGCAAAGAATTTTCCAAACGGTTTTTCCGTTGATGTTGCATCTGTCGAAAGTGTCAGGCAGTGATTCCTTATCTGTAACTTAAGTTATACGTATATCTCATTGCTACTTTCTTAAATGAAGATCTACAGTTTTTAATAATAAAGATAAACTATGGATACTTCTTTAGTCCTCCAAGGCATCCTCTATTTATGGAACATATAATATGTTGTCATTGTGAGTAGCATTTTCGTAAACTGCATCTTATGTCCTTGGACACCCGTATAACTGTAATCTTTATTATTAGCTATGTTTTCAGTGGAATACATACTTAAATAAATATTATATGATATACACTGAGTTTCTTTTAAAGATTCAATGGAAGGCTAATCAAAACTTCGTCGTCTGGCGTTGGCGTCTTTAGAAATTATCAATAGACCATCTTTTTTACGGTTTCGTTTAGATGTTTTTTATTTCTGATCGAAATGTTAAATTACTTTATTTAAGTATTATATAATTTTATTACAATATTCGTGATAACACCTAAAGAAATAATACACTCATGAATATTGGGAATCATAAAAAGATTAGGTTTTCCAATACTCGTGAAACCTTTGTGAGATTGATTTTACTCGGTTTTTTATATATAAGAATTTTACTTAATAAAACTTTTATTTATTAAGTAGAAAAGATTTATTGAAACTCTTTGCTAAGATGCAATTTATATCGACAGCACTGAGCGATAATATTAAACAATTACTGATACTGCTTAAATCATTTCAATATAAAATATTAAGAAAAAAAATATTTTACTTATACAACCTATGTACTGTTCGCGTGTTTTTGAAGACTTGATATTGTTAATATTCAAACATATACCGCCTTTGCCTTTATTTTTTGATATTACGTATGGCAATTGATGTATGTCTAGCCGTTTATAAATTTAAACAATATATATCTGTATAAAATTAAAAAATAAATATGTGAATTCATTCGTATTGTAGTTGGTTCTCCTGGTGGTGGTGATGCACCAGCGGCTCTTCGAAGATTGATGATTAAGGTTCTTGGTATTGAATTTGATTCCCAATTATTTGATTATTTATATCACTATCAATTTTTAACTCCATTATTATCAAAAACTAGAGTAGTAATATATAATGACAGTAATCTTTAAGTTTTTAGTTATCTGTATTACAGTTTTTCGCGCCATCCACCTGTCAATCATGATATTGCCTTTTGCTGTTCGATTCGCATAAAAGTAAATTAAAAAGTTTTCGTATTAAATTTGTATGTTGTGAATTGTGATCGTCGGTTCCTAATTTAAATTAACTTTTCGACCGAAATAGAATTTTCCTTAAGGTGGAATTTGCTTAAAATTTCCATATATTAAGCTAATGTTACTTCTAACAACGTTTGTGAAATGTTCAGATTCTGTTCTTATTAGAATGTGGTCGGATTTACATCTTTTGTGTCGAAAAGTAATTTATAAATAATCTGTTTTTTGAGTTGCTGAAATAATGTGTGTAGGTTAAATTTTGTTTTTGTGTTATGATTTATTTTATAAAAGTGCCTCTGATTTACTTATATAATGAATGTATTTAAAAATACATCAAAAGAAATGTTATCAAAGAAATAAACCCATCAAACGTTTAATTTGTTCATTTATAATTATTAATCTCTTTCTATAAATAGGAATACCTACAGGAGATCAAAAAATGAATTTGTTGACGAATTAGATGATAAAAATTGTAAAATTTACCACAGACTTTCAGAGATTTAAATATAACTCTTCTTCGTTTATTTACGATCTATACAAATTAGTAAAATATGTATCAAATAGATTATTTATAATTATACCATCACACCTAATGGCTGCGGTATGTTTGTTTGTATTTATTTAACAAATGTACATTTGTTGCAGGTCACAAATCTGAACCAACATCGTAAGCGTCACCTGTCCGGTCGCGCGGATTCCTACGACTGCAGCGTCTGCGGCGAGAGATTCACACAGAGGAATCACATGTACACACACAGGTATGATAATTATCTCAACATTAAAGTGAAATATAGTCAGTACAACTTATAATTTCAAACCAAATACATGTGGTGTATTTGATTTACTCAGTCGATGTTCAGTCATTCAGTCGTTAGCATAGCTTTATTAGTGACCACAATACATTATGTATATTGTAACCCAATATTCTATTCTATAATCTACTTATCTGTTTCAATATTTAACATTTACCGAGCCTTTGTTACAGACGCGAGGCCCATGACATAAAATCACCTGTGAGAAGTCAGAGACATAGTTGCACCGTCTGTGGTGTGTCACTGCCCAGCGAGAGTCACTTGCAGATACATATGACAAGACACATGGGAGAGGATAATGAACATAGTCAGTGTTGTCATATTATATAGTATATACAAATCATAGAGCCAGACCCGTTAGAAGTAAAATAGATATGATTTATGTATGTACAGGAAGTTTTAGTTTTTTCACATATAAAGTTATTAGCAAATGATTTCAAATATTTGCAAAATATTTTTATAAACTGAAAAGTTACTATCAGTTTTATACAGTGTATGTACAAGACTCACATACACGATTGCACCATATTGTGTGGAACAGTTGTATGTAATATGTGTGTATAATGATTTCAGAGCCGGTGGTAGGTGGTGAGTGGGGTGTGTCGTGTGTTTTCTCATCGTGCGGGGCTCGCTTGTCGTCGGCCCGCGACCACACCGACCACCTGCTGAGGGCCCACCAGCTGAGGGTACTGGCCAGGGGTAGAGACCATCATCCGCCTAAAAGAGGGAGACCACCCAAGGTAGATACAGTACTATATATATCTGTATAAGACATTGTGTAACATGCTTCATATTCGTCCAAAAGAAGTTAGGGAAAAATTTTGTATGTTTTGTTTGTCATATAATATATAAATTTAATCAATATAGTACATAGTACTTATTAAATTAACTTGCGATGAATGGACTTTAAATAAGAGGGTTGTGTGTTCTACAATAATCATGCAATGTTACAGATTCTAAAAGAGCCCCTCGACATCCCCGAACATAGACAATTTGAAGAGGTGATATAGAATTATTCATATATTTTTAATTTATTTGATTATATTTTTTTGATGTTTTATAATATTTCCAGGTCAAAATTATAAAGGAGGAGCCGCAGTTCTTGCCCAAGTTGAAACTACAGAGTTTGTTTCAGTGATAGATAAAGACAATAACTATACAGACAGAGTTGCATATATTATATATCTTTGGTCGTTTGAGAAATGTTCACAAGATCTACATATATGTATATAATAGTTTTTAAATGAGTTTAAGTGCAATTTATATAAGAATAGAGCAGCAATAACCCGTTTCATTGTTTACATGTGATGTTACTTTACAATTGTCTATGGATATATATTATCTACATTTGTTTTTTTTTTTTTTCCAGCGTTATCTATGATTGGATAGAAATTTTACTGCCATGGTTTTTAATATATTTTTAAGCCGTATTTTAGCAAAAAAAAAAGTTTTACGGCTTTTTTATGTAGGAATCGTAACAATTTTTTTGCCGTGGTCTTAGTACGAGTGTGATGGAGATGTCACGGACGTACGTCAATACTCTCGGTTTTAAAGTAAACGGTACGATCTAGCTAGTACTAGGCCAGCGGAGTATCATAAGAATAACAATTACTTAATAACATAGTCGTTTTAGTAATAATATGCTTTTAAATACTAAATAAGTTGGTATTATAGTTATTGTGATAAGAAGCAGCTGTCGATGCTGGGATCCTGTATTAATTAGAATTAATTACTCTATTATTATCATTATATATATTTTTTATTTTATTTTTATTTTTTTTACAAGAAAAGTAACATTGTTGGCAATCATGTCACGAAAAAGTTTTTATATTACAAACGCTTTAAAAGCGTTTATTCTTTTTATTTTTTTTTTTTATTTTAAAAGAGTATCCATCACGGAGTGACGTCACTTTGAGTGGTTTTTATTTCTTTTGTAACTCATTTTCGTACATTAAGTAATTATAAGACTTTGATGTATATGTTATTAATTAATATTGAAGTATTGATGCGTAGATTTATTGTTTTTTTTGTTATGTGTAATTATTTTTTTTTTTTTTTTAACTTGCAACACTAATATGTATCTATGTATCAATACGTCAAAACTATATGCGGTATAAATAATGAAACTTAATACATTATACATTCTCTCTGCCTTAATTTTTTTTTTATTTTTCTTTTGTTTTTTTTTTTTTATATATATATAGATTTTTTTTTTGTTTATTGGCTGTGAATGCATATTTTGTCCGCACATTTATAACACAAGTTTCTTATAATGTTGTCTATATTGTAAGGTGCAAATGTTCCTATGAGTGTCAGTGTATAGATGTAGACATTTTCAATTCTAGCCTTGTTAAGACATGCGGCGCAGATTTTTCTATTAACAAACATTTATCTTAAAATATACAATTTTAATTATATTAATGCGTTTTTATTGTTTTTCTGTCTATACTTCAACCCAGGCCCTTTACTTCAATTTATAAATACATATATACATATATATATATATATGTATACTCAGTTGCTGAGAGCTTGAACGTGAATCGTGTGAGTTGAAATTTATTATAAAGTAGAAGTGAATTGTCACAATGACCGTTACAATCATTTAATGATTTTTATTACATTAAATTTAATGAATCACAAAAATATATTATAATAAAAAAAAACTATATTACTTTATTTACGATAAACACGATAAGAAAAAAAAATATGTATATAATTACTATATATATATATATATATATATGTATATATAAACTAGGTACCAGCCCCGGCTTCGCACGGGCTTTTACAAAAGATAAAAGAGCTTATTTAATTTTGAGAATTATTAACATATATTATGATGATTTTCGAATGGTACGCCCGATTTAAATGATTTAAAAAGTAATTTACAGATACTGATGTAGGTTTGAAAACGATGTAATTTATTTTGATAAGACTTAATATCATATTTTTTTGTAAATAACTTTCCAATAAAAGCTTTAGGAATACCAATTTTTAAAAGTTGTAAAATGGATTTAGTATGTTATCCTTAAAGTATAGACATATGCCACCGCAGACTGCTCTGTAGACAAGAGATACACAATTCCACCATACATTATTTTGTTATATCTCAAAGACTTTAGGCAGCGTTTTCGTTAAAAGCTCTCAGACGCCTCATGTGTTCCCGACGTCTTCAACAAATATCGTTGATGTACACTCAAGTAAATACAAAACCTTAACAAATTACATATTAAAATCTTCCTCAAAAATCACGCTATCGAGTGTGATAACTGATTGATAATGGGTGCAGTAGTTTTTCCGTTTATCCCGAACACACAGACAGACAGACGCGTTGAGGGACTTTGTTTTATAATATGTTGATATTGATGATACCGCGGCGTGTATTACAAGAATGATTGTCATAAGAAACATTAGACGTCATGCAATCTTTACTAAATAAATTCCCTTGTAACAATGTGATTCTCGTCATCTTATTTTTAAGTAGGAATTAGTGTTTGAGATATACATTTAAATCTAAGTAGAAGAGAGAGACTCACTGGATCGTTTGTATGCATTCAGAACAGAACCAATCACAATATTGAACGCACAGCTGTTTGACTTCTTGATTAATAGTTTTAATAATCGATCAATGGAATAATACTAATCAGTGTTAAGTGCGTCAGGGGCGTTGGCCAGATATTAGAGAAATAAAAAAATTCTTACGGATTTACGCCGTTAGGACTTTCAGTTTTCTATGATGGTAAGTGAAAGTGAAATCAGTGGTTGTTGTGAAAGCGAATAAACCGGTCGTTTGGAGAGCTAACAGTTAAATACAACTTAAAAAATAAGCGAGGTGAGTGGACGATTGTATTTATATAAATATAAAACCCTGTCTTAGGAATATATGTAATTGATATTTTTCTTCGATATGAACTTTGTTGAGTTTTAGAATCAATATTATTTATAAAATTCTATAAAACTTGTCGTGTACTTGCAGCCTTAGATATTATAAATATATATGCTGTCCAACGTCACTTGTTTGGAAGGTGATCCAAAAGTATTGATTATCGATATAATGGACGGTGGCTAAAGTTGCAAAGATAATTGATTTTTCTAAATAGTCTCCTAACAAGTCAGTGCATTTAGTTCAACGGTTTTAAGAACCCTATTAGTTGAATGGCAGCCATCGCAACTGCGTCTTTGTGAGTGCATGCATTGTCTTGTTGAAGCTGCACACTGGCTAGAAGTTTGCCGCTCCTTTTTCTTTAACGGAATCCCGTAATATTATTATTAGGTCTGCACAATAATAGCTCTCTTTTCGAATTTGGTATTCACCCACACTAAATCCTTCAGCTTAACAAAAAACGCACGATATTACCTCTCCCGCAAAATGGACACTTTAAATTTTTTTGTATCCATTAGGAGGCTTGTTTCCAAGGCATTGAGGGCTTTCTAGTTTCCATGACAAAATGGTGGACCCAGATCTCGGCCATGATTACGAAACTTGGCAAAAAATCTTGTTTATCGGCTTTGAACTACTTGATATTGTTCCTTGAAATGTCAAATCGTTTTACTAGATAACCAACACGCAGGGAACTTCTTCATTTGCAATTCGTAGGTCAAAACTCTTTAAACGCTGCATTAGTGATCCCTGTCAACTCAACTACGTGCCTCCTTATCCCTATCCCTATATTTTTGACATGGCTTCAGTAGTGGACATGGATGGGCGTCTCTCGCGATTATCCCTTTCCGTGGATGATCTCCCCACATTAAACTCTAGCCCAGGGTGCAACCTTGAAATATAGAGAGGCAGAGTCCCCTAATGTTTGCACCAAGTGGTTGTGGAGTCTTTGGTAGAATTTTTTTCAAACAGATATTTGATGACAGCTCTCATTTCGTCTTTCTTCATTTTTATGAAAAATTCCATTTGACAGTATTAACATGAAAATATCTCTCTGGACTCATGGTCGATTTTTACGAATTTTTTCACGCTCAACTACGTACAGATGTGTTTAACAGATTTTTTTTTAATACGGTCTAGAAATAGAGGGATCGCCCCTCGTAGATACCGCTAAACTTTCCTGCATAATAGGTATGTATTAGATTGCATGACTTTTTTCATCTGTAACTGATTTACATTCAATTAAAAACTCATCGTTTAGGAACAATTAAAAAAATATTTAACTTTCATTTATGTAAAACGCGGCGATTTCCAGGTCGATTGGTGTTGAGATCGCCGACACTAGAGGAAAATAAGTATATGCAGTTCGGTTTTAAAGTATTGTTATTATCTGTAGTTATGGAGCGTTGGGTGGGAAAAACGGCGGTGGTGACGGGAGCTAGCTCTGGAATTGGTGCTGCTGCGGCGGTGGCCTTAGCTGATCTCGGATTGAATGTCGTTGGACTCGCCAGGAGGGATCAGCTGGTGCAAGTGAGTGACCAACGAAAATAGATACAAGGGTTATAATTTTCTCTCGTATCAATGGAAAATTTTATTAGAAAGCTATGACGGAACTGTTAAGCGTGTTTTTTTAGTGTGGTAGTAAAAATAAACGACATCTCGGAAACTCACATCTCATCTGCCCGTGATAACGGTCGCTGCAAAGTAACCGAAACGTCGGGAGTATGAAGTTTTTAAAAATAATAAAATACGCGAATTTATCCGAAAAATATTAGTTTCATCTCGAAAAATGTTTTTAATATTATTTCTTTCATAAAAATCATAAAAATAACATTATCCCGTCGCAGGAATTAAACGCGAACGTGTCAGGTAGTGGAGAAATTTATTCACGAAGATGCGACATTGGAAACCTTGAAGATATATCAGCAGCCTTTGAATGGGTGGAAGAATTCCACGGCGGTACGGATATACTTATCAACAACGCTGGAATCTTCAAAGCGGGCCGAATAACAGGTATACTCCGCATACCTACATGTAAATAAAGTGTATGTCACATAGCACCTTTTTTTTTGTATTGTATATATCTACATTTAGATTTTTTTTAAATAACATTCACTTGGCTTGATTATAATAACGATTATTGGACCTTATCAATACAGAATACTATTTAACAAAATAATGTTATATTAATTATAGAGCCACTTCTATTGTTATTTTTAGCTTAATGACATATCTTTCTTTGGCATCTAAATTCACTTGACCAAGTAGAATTTATTAACAAATCTTCCTTATCAAACTAAACAATTACCGGTTCGATGTCAACAACGCTAGTTGTAACTGCAGTGTGAATGTTCAAGGTGCTGGTGATATGACCTTGTCTGATGAGGAACTGCTCGCGATCATGAACGTTAACTTTACGGGCGTGGTGATGTGCGCCAAGAAAGCCGTCGCCTCCATGTTGAAGAGAGGCTTCCATGGGCATATTATTAACGTTTCCAGGTAAATATTGAGCCTATTCAGCTAAAGATATTTGCTGATAACACAATAAAAAGCATTTTCTCTCGCATCGTATGGATTGTAACAAAAAACCTTTTAATATTCAAACTATTATATTTCGGTCAGCGACTTAGTGAATATCCACACTAAGTACTTGATGTTAAAATGTTAGCTGACGACTAAGCGCCTTATCATTCTGATTTATACCATACATTCTAAGTGATGTGCATTAGTGAATGTAATATTTTTATGTTAAAAGCAAAGTAGCTAAAATTATGCACTACAAAATTGTTTTGATCGATTTCCCGAAAAAAAAAAAACAACTTCAGTAATTGCGATAACTTTTCTATGACTTACACTCCGAAAAAATTGTTTTTACGTCCTATACTGTATAGTGTGTCATTCGTTGCATTTCCTCGTTCAGCCTGGCTGGTCAGTACATACCGTTCAGTTCCTACTTCAACGTGTACTCTTGCACCAAGCACGCGGCCACCGCCTTCTCGTCATCGCTGAATAACGAGCTGGCCGACTGTAACAGTCAGATTAAACTGACGGTACGTAACAGACTGGTGCTGTCGAATTTACGTATACGGAATATTTACGGTTTAACTTTGAAAAATGTTACATTAATAGCACCTAACTATGACGAGGCAAACTTGGACTAAGGATATAGGTCTTGAAGGCTTCTAATTTGTTCTAAATATCGCTACAACAGACAGCAGCTCTAACTTGATCTGGTTATTTTTGACCACACTTTATACGGATCAGACTACTGTGTCAGCGGGTGTCTCGTCTGTATACAAATTAATTGATGAGACACGTTATACAAACTGTAAATAATTGATATCTGATGTTTATTGTTATAGAAATGTTTTGACTGAATGGTCACATTAATTTCGTGGAATATTTCCGTAATATCTGCTTAAACCAACAAAAATGTACAGCGATCCCAACAAAGTAATATTATAAACGTGACGACAGTGTCAAGTCACGAATAATCTTTATAGAGATATACAAATATTAACAGAACCTATCCCCCGGTCTCGTCCGCACTGAGCTGACCGAAGCGCGACCCTCAGACGAGCCTATGTTGGACCCCAAAGAGGTCGCCGATGTCATCGTTTACGTCCTCTCGACGCCTCCGAACGTTAACGTTAGTACAAATTACTTATTTGTTACCAAAGAAAAAAATCAAATGTATTATTTCGCAGCCATAAATAAAACAAGAATTAATTAAAAAAAATGAAAACATGTAGGGATATGATAATTATCAAAATTAAACCTTCCACAGATCTACGAGTTGGGTTTGACGACGACGGGCGAGAAGCGGCTTTGAGTAAATAAAATAAGAGACATTGTTATGTAAATATATTTATTACGGCACATTAACCGAACGACGAGGAAGACGAGAAGACGGCGGACGAGGCCAGGCCTATGACTGAAGAGCCGAACTGTAGCAGCGCACGGAGAATGTCCATCTTCAGGGTCCAGAGAGGCGAGGGCGGCGTCGGAGCCCCGGGGCTGTTAGGGGACTCGCGGGGACTCTGAAGTGTTCATGACATTAAAAATTCAATAACATGTATATAGCACATGGTGTAAACCAACAAAGTGATCCAAACCAGTCAAGCGAAGCCTTCAGAGGCGAGGATTCAGTCGCCTGGTCTTACCAATAAGTTGTGGCGAATGTGCCGCCTTTTGTTCATATTTTGTTATGGGACGTAAATAAAATAACATTGCTAGTATATTCTTCTTTTTTTTTACAAATCATCCTAACGATCATTATTATTTGGTAATTGCGAAGAGGAATTATTTATTTTAATGCATTGTGAGTCAGTGTGAGGCCGAGCTGCCTTTGGACATGTCTCCTAGGAGACCCATCAGGAGGCTGATGAAAAATCCCGCGGAATCCTTCATGGGCGGCTGATCCTCTTCATCAGAATCCGCCTCAGGGTCCACAGCCTGGAAAATCATTTCTTAAGAACGTACCGTTATTAAAAATAGACATTTTCAACGGATCCTCTTACAATGGAAGATAAGAAATTGCTAAAACAAACTAAAGGCGTCGTACTCACAGCGCTGATGCCCTTCACCAACTTCGACAGAAATATACCGAAGAATTTTCCATTATTTTTCTGTAAACGACATATAAATAATATTACCAGTTCCATGGAAACTATTTTCATATATATAATTTACGTACAGATCCCCCTCCTGTGATAGTGTCCAAAGAAGTGAGTAAATAGCTCGCTATAACCGCCCCCGGATTTTCTTCGCCCTCAGACTATTAAAAAATTAATATATTTAACAAATGATCCACTGTGTGTGACCTTCTATAGTATGTAAATTCCATGTAATTTCAAATCTAATTCTCACCAGTAATCCGACAAAAAGTCCTAATCCAGAAGCGATGAGACTGTTCAAATCGATTCCATCGCCCTAAAACAGAATCGACTTTCAGTTGATGGAATAAAAAAAAAACGTGTCAAGTGCATAGTTCATGGATTTATTACACTGAGATTTGCGACGATTCCGCTTATAGTTCCTAGAAGGGATCCCAAATCAGATTGACCGTCCTCCTAAAAAACGGACACAAACAAAAATTTTTTATTTAGAACGTGTTTGTAGTAAAATGAATGCAAGGTCTATTCAAACACAGACAAATGTATTGTATTCGTTAAGACAGCAACACTTACTCCGCCACTGAGACCGGCCAGCAGTCCCAACAGTCCCCCACCCTGGCCGTCACCCCCCGGAAAGCCGTCATAATCCTCATTAGAATCCGAATCTTCCATACTATTATTCCTATTATCTTCTTCGCTCGTTTCGTTCGATATCTCAGAATCGCTAACAACATCATCCACCTCGAGTCTCTCTTTGACCTCTTTATAATCCACATCTATTTCATTATCTGTTACGTCTCGTTTCGTGATTTTCTTAAGACTCTTCATATTCTCCAAATCTTTTATCATTTTTTGCATGATCTCTTGGATTTTATTGGTCTGCAAAAACTTTCTCATTATCTTTCAATGTACATCGCTTATAATATAAATATATTTCACCGTTAAATAGTTATGATAAATTCTTACCTTTTCTGTGCAATAACAAAGGTGCGGTGCAGTCACTCGATGGAAAATAATTAAAAAAAGGTTGTGGAAAATCGTTACGATTTTGCATTAAAGAACACGCGTGTGGATTTAAAAAGTAGATACGTGAAAAGGTGTGCAAATAAGTTGTTCCTCGTGTGAGGGAAGTAAGAATAAAGAAGTATAAATAATCCAGTTTGAAGCGTTTGAAGTAATTGTGTGAAAAAATTGTACCCGTCCAGAGGACAACGATTTCTCCTAGATAGTGCGTTGTTGTTCAGAAAATAAAAGCTTTATTATTAAATAAAAAGACTAACAGACGTGTTATTAAATATGAACCCGTTACCGTCACATCAACAAACAATCAAATGACGGTCAGTGCTCAGATAAACTTAAATATAGCAGACAAATCGTTCATGAAGACATGAGCTCTTAATGTCAAGGTCTACTTACCGCGGAGCTGCTAGATCCTGGGAAGAAAGCTCCAAGGAGGTTGAGTAGACTTGATATACTACTGCCGCCTCCCGACGATGGCTGGGACGAGGTGTCAAAATCAGAGTCGTCGTCGTCATTGGTCGGCGACGGCGGATACGTTATATCATTGTTTTTACTTATAGACACCTCCGATGTAGTTGTGTTTGTCTATGAATTTTAATATTAGTCTATCAGTAATAGAACTCTGCAAATAGTTATTATACATTTAATACTAAAAAGGTTCTATATTATTTGACTAAATGTCATAAAACCGCAGCAAGACTGTAGTGTAATTATAAGGTTAGCACTCAAGGTCTGAACACTGACAATGACATATTTAAGTTTTAAAGAGATTGCAAGCTAAGTTAGCGTTTATTACTCTACAATTCGATATTTATATTCACTTGTAATATTTCATGTATAATAGAATATTTTTAGTTTATTTACTTTGTTCGCGTGGCAGCAAAAAAAAAATACGTTTCAGTCCATATACCGAGTTTCAAATAGGTCGATCTCTCACAGAATTTGATTGATCCAAGTCAAGCAGTAGATACTTTAGGAGGTTACATACAACCTTTTCTGTTATTTATATTATATAATTTATTTCATATGTAAATATATACATATGTATCACTCCGGGAAGTGACAGTGTAAACATGCAGTCGGGAAATGGAGCGACTTGTTTTTTTCGTCTTACTCTTAAAGATATTTAAACCTTGAACGACCTGATTTAGGAACTTAACTAATGATATCGTTTTAAAGTTTAAATGAATACCTTTTTTAAGTGCAATTTTATGATGGTGGTAGGAAAATTATCACCAACTTTTGATTTACGAAACTTAGTAATGTTAAAAATACGGTAGGCTTACAGTGAATTGTCTCGTCACACTACATACGAAGCGTTTCTCGTTTCTTACTAAACAGCCTACGTTAATACTATGTGAGAATATTTGTGAATGAAAACTGCTAAACGCTCCGTATGTTATTGACAATACAAACATTTGTCAAGCATACTGAACCAAAAACAAAATAGAATATACAAAATTATATAAAAAGATTTTAGTTTAAACTGAAACCACATCGTAGATTGAACAAATATTTCGCAATTATTAAGTACATAAGCATATTAAAAGTAGGTAATATATTGTATGTAAGCACATATAAAACCTTATGACAATTAAAACATCGCTAGGAATTTTAGACGCAAACCATTTACCGCCAAAGTATTAAAAATATTAATTGTCAGTACATCAGCGGTATAATGACGTTTCAACATGCAATATAATGTTTTTTTTTTTAAAGTGCAATTGTCCGTTTCGAAACACGTAAAAAAATAATGTTATATAGTTCTCCGAAATATAATAGTAAAATAAACAAGTATTATTTTCGTATACTTATTTCTTTTGCATACAAATATTTTTTCTATAATTTTAAGTAAACACTCCAAATTAAACAGATAATTCAAATACATTCCAATTAATATAGTAAAAACACAGATCTCAAAAAGAAGCGATTAAAAAACCTTTTTCTGTTTAAGCTGTTTTCGCAGAGCAATGTCATATGATGTAAAAAAAAAAAGATACTTATTTAACTGTAATAACATAAAGAACATGGCTAAAAAATTTATAAAATTAGTACAAGTCCTCTAACCCAAAGGCTATTGCAGAAAATTATAAGTTATAAATATTATAAACCGGTTCTAATATCATAATTACTTTTGACGAAACGTAAACCACATACCGCTAGTAATGAGAATATTAATATTGAAACTCTGAAGGCTGTGATCTAGAGCTTGGATTCGATTTATATGTTAAGAGCGAATCGGTAAAGAACGTGCATTATTTAAATTGACTTAAGCTAAAAAGGTTTGCAATTTATTGATTTTTTTTACTTCTCAAAAATTATTTTTGTTAAACAGTTTCGTTTCAAACAATTTATGACATTAATCCCTTTTTGTATAACAAATGTACTCACGTCAGATTGCCGTCTCGGCCGCACGGCGTACATCGGCAGGCAGACCGCGTTTGCGAACAGTGATATCACTAGGAAAACTCCATAACAGCTTCTCCGACCCATTTCTTTGCCGACTGTCAATCAAATACTTGGTTAGTTTGACGTTCTTTTAAATTTATAACCGCCCTAATGACGTGTTTCATAAATTTTGACACTTTTCATTCATATTATAATTAGTTAGCGATAATTGTAATGGCGTCTTCCTTAATGACCAGATGTTAAGGCGTCAGTGGCAGCACACAAATCGTTCTAGAGTTAGCTGCCAGGGATATCTTATACACACAAACGTCCCTATTAAACCTACACACTCATTACACTTATATACAGGCTGTTCGTGAATAATAAAACACTACTAATTTGTATGAGAACATCTCGATTGATATTTTACACATTTCGAGTGGGTATTATAAGAACGTCATCAAAATTCTTCACTTCATTGTCATATAATTAGGCACTTATTTTAATTACTTATTTATTACTTAACAAGAAGTAATTTACAATTCTCATTGCAATTAAAATTTGATCACATTTTTTTTATTGTTAAAAGTAAAATTTGGTCGTGGGAGTTATGTTTTGAATAAAGAAAAGGTATTCGGGAAATATACTGTTCAAAAAGTCGATGAAATCTAGAACAGTCGAAAAATTCCAAAATACTCTTACGTATAGAACTTCGACTATTTATTAATAAATAGAATTAAATAGGCACGTTCAATAACTTGAAGTATTTAGTGAATATTAAAAAGGAGGCAGAACACAGAACGATGTGCATCATTTTTTAATCATAAATTATACATACATAAAATATGTAAATTGTTATTAAATATCATCATGCTATATAAGAAGGCGGACCGTTGTAGGTCCTGGATATCGGAACTTTAAGTAATTTTGTATTGTGTATAAAATGTGTATTGCACCACTATTGCCAACTTGTCGTCAATTTGACGTTTACAAATTACTGACCGTCCAGCGCCAGCTTATTGACTTCCGTTTCCTGTGTAAACGTTTATCTGTTAACTTTTAAAAGAAGTTCCGCAATTTTGATGGTGTTATTGACTAATAACGTAACGTGTATAATTAAAGTCGAATCGAGTCGAGTTGAAATCTGTTAAGTTTATTTTAAAAGATAATATTTAAACAAGGTAAAAATTTAATAACTATCATTGTAATGTGTGCCTAATATGTTTATTGTAACGAAATAATTTACTTACATTACTTTATTATTAGTGACAAAAATCCTCAACACTCATTATGTAAGTGTAACACGACGAAACAAGAATCACTAAGTAACTGAACCTGTACTTTGGGAAATATCGTACGAAACAGCTCAAGGTCCTGGTATTAAGGTGAATTGTAAGTAAATTATGGACACTCAGAAATATAAACACGAATATCATATGTGACACGTAATATGTTGCTTGTGACACTTCGGTACTGCAAAAGCATCTACCTTTCTAAAGGCAATTTTTTTTTAATTAATTTATTCGGACCGTATTTATAAGTACAATTTTATAATTGCTATTTCTATATTTTATAATTACTATGAAAACATATTTCGCAAAGATCTCAAAATTTAACATATTTATTTTTAATTTCATGTTTTTTTTTTTTTGTAGAGATCTCGTTTTGGGAGTTCAATTTGAATTTAGAACATATGAATGAAAGAATAAAACGCATTTGAGATAATTATTTTTTTTATTTTTTAAATTTAGAAATGAACGTTTCCGTCCAGCAAGGATTAAAGTAAAATCGAACAATTATACATATAATATATAACAACATACATCGTATACACATTTATTTTTTATTATTAATCTGTGCCGACTGCTGCATCTCGTCGTGCTGGCAGCAGTCTTTGCAGCAACGGCAGCGCCACGTCGGCGAGGGCCCTCCATGAGCTGCCGCGGGCGCAGCGTCCGCACGAGCAGGGCTCCGGACTGCCCTCCTCGAAACCCAGGTCCGAGCCTGACCATCTGATATAATATACATCTTTTATAAAGACTAATTGCCAAAACTTTCGTAATTACTGTAGCTCCACAAGTATAAAATTCATAGGTACATAGAAAACAAACTAAAACTCAAAAAGCGTTAAGTTTTATTAACACTTCATATTATTCTTATTGGTTACAACTAAAACATTCTCCGTCACCTTTCCCCTTCTTCTTCAAACTCCTCTTCCAGGTGCAAGTCTTCTTCCACGCTCAAAGAAAATTTCGATTCAACATGCTCCCGGTGGTAGCCTCGACCTTCCAAACCCAATTTAACCTAAGAAACATTTTTTAAATCAAATCGAAATATTCTATTTTAGGTTCTATATTAACAATCAATATAATTATTTATTTTAACGATGTAGAAGCAGAGTAAAAATTTTGTCACAATAATTTAAAATCTTAACTTCATGCCTGTGTACAAAATATTTATTATTATTACACTGTGGTTTTTCATTATATCTGGGTCGCTTGCGCGTCGCTCCTCGCACTTTGCGGCTTCACACATAGCGAACAATGACTCGTCTTCTAGAACAAATCATAATAAACATTTTATGACATAACATACCGATACTGTTTCGCAATCAAAAATAAAATATATTTTATAATAATCATATCGTATTTAAACAAAACGAGGGTTTTTAAAGGTAATTTCAAAATGGCGATTGACTTTTGTCAATTGTCAGTAACCGTAGACTAAAATAATGCTTTTAAATTACATACAGATAATAAAAATAATATTATTTTTACATGACCAGAAGCGTTTTTATTCTAACTATCTGTTGGTACTTAAATTAATGGAAACATAAAAAAAAAATCATATTACTCTCAAGAGTAATATTTTACCAAACAAATTACATATCAATATGTGCACTGTAAATGAGTTAATCAAAATAAATAATAATATAGGTGTAAATGATAATAAAATATATATATCATTGACCCCGACGTGATTTGAACACGCAACCTTCTGATCTGGAGTCAGACGCGCTACCGTTGCGCCACGGAGTCACATGGTCATCGAGACCAAACATGTGGATAGTACTGAATTAGTCTCGTTTTAATTCATTATATAACTTCACTATCACCAAAAAACTTAAGCAGTAAACCATTTCAGACTAAATTTTACATTATTGGATGACCTTATGCTCATTGTACCTACATATGTCGTAAAAAATAAGTTCCTGTTAAGATTTAGCTAGATAGCTACCTAGATATAAATGCAACTTATTATATCAGACGAAGAAAATCATTTCAACCATACTATCGATAATTTCATAAGCTCTCATTGTTGTAAATATATGTGAAATATAAATAAGTCATACTAATGTTTATTATTCATTGCTTACTCATACTAGATCATATCTGTGTCATTATTTGCTGTAAATGTTGTTTAATTGACTTGCCTATGAAGGTCGCTAGCGCCGCGGCCGCCATCCTAGCGTTGTGGAGGTCCAACGGCCGTTGTTCGAGAGCGTTCCACACGGCTCGCGCCAGCAGCGCCCCCGAGCGGACGTCCTTCATCCTCGCAGCCGCGGCCAGAGCCCTAGCGGCCGCGCCCCCGGCTTCCTGCACTCCGCCGCCCACGCTCACACCGCACACGTTCACCAAAACACCAGCGGACGCGCTGCGAACCTCCTCGTCGTCTGGCAGAACAGTGTTTTGTTTTTTGCCACAACAATATAGGAAATTTTATATGACCACAGCAAAGTATTTGAACTGTTTTTTACGTCCGTATTCTCTCTTACATATAATTCCTTATTCAAGGAAAACGTGAAGAAGCTTCTGCAGAGATTGTGCTGTTATCATCAACCAGACTGATAGTTAAACTTTACAGATAAATGTAATAAGCAACAATTGAAATAATTTTGTATCATGGCTTAAAGGAAGGTTGTGAAAGTCACCGTGAGCGTGTAAAGATGGTAAAGCGTCTAAGGCCCCGTACAGGACGGCGGCACGAGCGGCGCGATCACACCGGGTGAGGTTACCGAGCGCTCGGACCGCCTCGTGTGTCGGGAGCCCACCGTGAGACAACCAGCCACATGTTACTAGGAACATAAAAAAAATATTAAATTGCCTATTTATTCTTATTCTAAAAACTTATATCACAATCCTCTCCTTGATGTTGTCTCAAAGAACTAATCACACTCTCGAGCTCCATTTGCAAACATAGATCTATATTTTTTATTCTCATTCACATCAAGAAATAGCTAACCGACCTTTAACCAAGTGGTCCAACGTATCAAAGTGTGTGGAGTCTGTAGGCTCAAAGTAGAAGGTGATGTTGTTGATGGTGGCCAGTGCGGCCGTCGCCAGTTCCTCGCGACGTTCCTCGCTGGACCTCCGCTCTGCATCTGTTAGCTTTATATCAAGAAATAGAAAACTTAACGATTGGTTACTTGGTGACTTTCCTTTCCATCAGACAGTAAATTCCGATTATCTTTGAACTTCTTCTCAAGAAAACTCATAAATTTCTATCAATTTTGACTTGCTTGTTCCATCAATTTTTTTTTAACAAAGTCATTAAATTACTTAGACCATTCTGACAAAAAATTATAAATGTAATCTTAATCTCTTTCATAAAGTAAAACCTCGACCTACTTCCTTCCCCCCAACCCTGGCCGCCACCTCCAGACAGCTCAGCATCGCCCTCACAGTTCTATCGGCGTGTTCCACCAGCCCGCGGCCTGTTTCCTCCGTCAGACAGAGATTCGCGACCACTCGAACTGTCTAATGAGTTGGATGAAATGGAATGCCATTGACTGAATACGTGTTCAACGAATTGTGCAAATATAACCTGAACTACAATGACATTTATATAATAACATCAATAGGTACTTCACAATTAGTCCATAAATTAAAGATCCCAACCTTTATGAGGACGTCCTCGTTTGAGCCGTCCGATCCGCCGAGATCGGAACCTGCAACCAAGAGATCATATATTGACATCGTATATCTTCCACTATAAGTATTTCCTCACACGAAAAGAATTTGCAACTAATGGCCAATAGGCTGTTTTATATTTTGGTTTTCCACGAACGCAGAATTCACTCTATATACATACATTTTGGGATCATCACAGAAAACGTTTCTATTCAGATTTTTATTAGACGGTAATAATATAATAAAGGCACCTATTAGATGTAAGTCCGGATCGTTGTCGTGGTCTCTCGTGTCGTTGTCGTTACGTTGAGTGTACGACTCCAGTATAGTCAACAGTACATCGATGCTGCCCTTCTCGCTGTATATCTGGTATCAAAGGGACTGTTTCTAATAAACATTGCAATATATCAATTGTCTTCCGACTTATTGGAATAGAATCGAAAGATATACTTAATTTTTTTTTTTTTGGCAAGTGTTGGGATGTTATTGCTATAGTAGTGAAAGTTTTCTGGCGTTCTCTTTGTAAGACTTACGTCTATCCTAGCCTGATCGCAGTGGGCGGCCATGTTGCCCAACGTGTAGGCGAGTCTCACAGCCAGCGCTGCCCTCGCGGCGCACGCTCCCAGTGCTGTTAGCAAGGCACGAGACGCTCCCGGACAGGAACACAAGGCGTTCAAACAAGACTGCCATGATGACAACACGCTGGAGGCAAGGTGGGCGATTCTCTAATATAAGTCATCAGGAAATGACTCGGTTAAGACTGTCCCTACCTTAGACACCTCGCAACGTTAGTGAGTACATCTCGATCTGTATGTAATGTCAAGGCGTTGATGAGCTCTCCTATGGCTCCGCTGCTGGCGAACTCCCTCCCCGCGTCCCCCTCCCCGCTCCGCTCCTCCTCCCCCTCCCTCTCCTGCCACCCGCTGCCAGCGAGGTTCCTCAGAGCTCCAGTCAACTGGTACAGCGCGTGCGTCGTCTCCTCCGTCACTTGCCTCGGACGTTCAGCTTTCTATTAAGATAATTAGCTCAGTTCCACGAAGAAAAATTAACGAGTCATAATAAATGCTTAACGTGTAGTAGTCCGAATTATACGATTGAGGACTATCCGTCACGTACTGCGTTATTAATGATTTTGAGATGCAGGACGGCGAGGTGTAGAGCCCCGGCCGTCCGGCTGCGGGCCGCCAGGGAAGGCTCCAGCGCCAACACTCGCAGAGCACCCATTGCGTGCAACACACTCGAGCTCTCAGACAGGGGACACGCGCGTGCACACGACTCCACGATCAGTTCTAATGACAACTCCTCATTGTTACAACTTATACAACGAAAGCTATTTGTTTCCTAGCTTCCTGTGATATGGAAATTAGTTTCCCCTATTTTTTAAGCCATCAAATAAGAATAAGTTAAGAACTTGTAATCATCCAGGCATTTCTCATTAAATTTCGAAACAGAATGCTAATTCGTTTTACATTTTTTTGCTTTACTGTAATTCACATGCTGTATATACATATATATCAATTAATAAAGTTCAAAAAAAATTCTCAAGTTATGACTAACAAAATTCATATTTTAAGGAAAAAACAAAATATTTTACTAATTTGTCAATTGCTTACCGAGAAGATTCCCATTCTTGAAGACACTATCATTCTTATCGTTGCTGGCGATTTTGAAGACAAGTTTGCTAGCAGCAGTCAAATACGCTCCAGTGACACGCATCTTGAAATTATCATAGCAACTGTATATATATCTTGGTAGTAAGATAGGAATGTTTGTTTGTTTGTTGAGTATTTTTTGTCCTGAATCTTTAATAACAGAGACTTGAGAGGAAATATATATATATATTTAATTTTCTGTCCGAAATTAATTATGTTACAGGTAAAGCTTTTAAAGACGTATTTAAAGAACGTTTTTAACTAAAACATTAAAATATAACAGTTGGTTAACCAAATCTCCAGCCAGGTATTATGAGATCTAAGACTTTCGCGAGTATTTATATAAATGGAAATAACATTTTCGAACCACATACTCCCGACGTTTCGGTTGCTCTGCGGCACGTCTCGTCCGCCCGTGATCACGCTCGCTGCAAAGTAACCGAAAATCGGGAGTATGTAACTCTGAAATTAATACTTAACGCGTAGTGATCCGGAAATGTTAGTTTCATTTACATGTATTAGGATCCTAAGCTTCGAGATATCACCAGAGAGTTACCGTCAGCATGACTCTGGCGACCTTGACGAGGACCCTCTCACTATCATCACGAGTTCGAGAGAGCAGTGCTCGGAGCACCAGCTCGCGGAGACTGTCCCCGGGGCTGGTCTCCTCGACGGTCTTTTGGAGAGCGTCCAGTAGAAACAGCACGCGATCAACGCTCTGATTCTTCTGGGTCAGCGCCTCTGATATCTCTAAGGCTGTCATGCTGGAAATGATGACGTCATTCAGAAACTCATCCCCACTAACATCCGGATCTCATAAATTGCGACTTTAAATTTGGAAAAAGTTTTAAAATAGAAAATAGCGTATTTTCCATATCACTATTGAGCTTTCATCTTTGAATTAAGGATAAAAAATCTGTTCATGTCTCGCTAACATTGAATGCAACAAGCGAGTTCAATATTGAGTCTCTCATTATTTCCATACGCTATTTTTATTTCTTTAAAGATCTACGTTGGATATTTCTTAACATCTGTTCTAAAGTAATCAATGTATAGGCTTCAGAATCGATAGAAATTGGCTTTTGTTGTTTATATTACTGACTTGTGACAATCCTCGCTGGTGACAAGAAGCTGTACATCGAGGTGTCTCACGGACACCTCGCCCAGGGTACCCTCGTCGTAAGATACCGACTTCTCACCCAAAGTTTTACTTCTGCTAGAGCTATCTGTACTGCAAACTGTTATACCAAATCTTTATCTTCGCGTACAAAAATAGATACAGAATTTTTTGTGTTTTTTGTATAAAAAGTTTCTTACATTGACTTTTTTCGTGAAACGATCTGAGATACGAGAGTGGACCGTTACTAACAGATAAAGGACGTGTAACTGATATAGATTGAGCCAGCTCCTTACTTGAATCGGATGCTGTAAGAATTATACAGGATGACTGGAAGAGGTTCTGTTTAAATCTCTGATGGATATTACGACAACCTTTAAAATTAATGTCTAAGAGACATCTCACAATCTTAAACACTCCATGATTATAATAATATATTTCTTTGCCAATACAACTTGAATATTTTGTACCTATTTTTTGTAAATATAATATTTTTAGGCCCACTTTAATATTTCGTTACTTACCATCGTTCTGTCCTATTGTATTCCTTCTATGTAACGGCTTGCTTTTTCCGCTGAGGTGAGGCAGCTTAGGAAAACCGCTCCAAGCGTCGGCGCCTTTAATAGATTTCGTAGACTTCAACTATAAAACATAAATTTACAGTCTTATATATAGGCGTATATATAGTCATGGTGGCCTGGAGGTTAAAGGCCCGCCTCTCATACGTGAAAGCGCGGGTTCGAAATCTGGCAAGTACCAATGTGACCTTTTCGGAATCATATGTACTTTCTGAGAGTATTTAGACACCACTGACGGACGGTGAAGGAAAACATCGTGAGGAAACCTGGGCTTATAATTTCAAATTATAAGATTGAAATCGCCAACCCGTCTTGAGCAAGCGTGGTGATTAATGCTCTAACCTTCTCCATGTGAGAAGAGGCCTTTGCTCAGCAGTGGGCTCTGATAGGCTGATGATGATGATGATGATGATAGATAAGCGTGTTTTGTTTTTTTTTTTTGGTGGAAAAACAAGGTTCCTAGCAAAAACATAGCAATGTTTTCTCGTAAGAAAATAATTATATTTTATTATCGAACTTTTTAATTTTTTGGTATACGTCCACTATATTTATATCATAAATTATACAACAACTTAAAGCTAAAATTTTGTAAAACTTTCTAAGATTTCCAACCCGCGCTAAACTCACCAACTTCTTGGCGCGCATTATCTGCTCCAAGCAGCTTTAAACTACCTGCCTACGCACTATGTTCTACAGTCGCAGTATATACGTGACGGCACTTACCGTTTTCTTTCTTTGCTGCTGATTTTCTCCGAACGGAACACCGTTTGAGACGTGCTCTTGTTCCGATACCTGGTAATTCATAAACGCATCCTCGCTACTCTCTTGAACCGTTTGATACTTCAGACTGTAAATATTCGATCGAATGAGTGTCATTAAACTGTCAACGATAATCGTCAATATTTTTGTCAATTCTATTTAAAAACAAATAAAATAAAATATTTTTTTCTATTCACTTTATTATCTGGAACGCATCCATAATAAAGAAAAAAATTGTAGATTGGATTATAAAGAAAATTTCGTTTTGTTTTCTTGTACGTATAACTTATTATGTTGAGAGTATAATTTTATTGATTCTCGTCAAAGTTAACATAATGGCGTCGTACTCAAAGCCGCTGGTGGGACGTGTGTCAACTCGTCTCGTGTCCGACAGTAGAGTCCTCTGGGGCTCCCGAGGTGTAAACGGCCGGCGTGTGCGTAAAGGGCGAAGGCCTAACCCGCTCGCACCACTCATGTCTGCTGTGAAAAGAAAGATACCTACTAAGCTTTAAAAGCACTCCGTTATCATATAATAACTAATTTAAATCTATATTATAAAACATTAACATAAAAAAGTTTTTTTTTTTAAGTGAAACCTCTAATGCTACCTCCAACGAGGTTGCGTTACACTTTCAACGTTCCTGGGGAGGGGGGATAGAAAGAGACGGAGCGAGAGTAATAGGGTGGGTCAATTGTGAATTGTGAGCAATGTTTATAAAGTTTGTCTTAAATTAACAATATGAGATCATTAAACATTGATTTCTACCCCTTCCTATTTTCATTTCCACATTACGAAGTTTCACTTCTTCCGCGCGGAGGGACTCCACGCACTATTTTTTTTTAAGTTTCTTCGCAGTTTATCATCCTATACGTTGTATTATTGTACGCTTAATGTTATTCAAAATGTTGGTGTCGTAGTCGTTCTTGAAGACGTTTTAAATTATAAAATAATTAATATTTTTAAACATAGAAAAATTTCACTTTTCACTTGGAATTTCAATAGCTACAACTTAGACCAATTTCCCCAAACAAGGTTAAATAAATACCGTCTTGTTAAGGCGTTTGATGGACTGTTACATGTATCGAGCGTCTCACAACGCACTTTATTCTGTTTAAATGTCTTAAGTCGTTAATTTCTTTTAATAATATGCCCTTCATCCGTGCAAAGATGTGCACAGTATTCTGCCAGTGTCGTGTAGAATAGATGAGACACTATCCGGGATTAAATTTTGAATGAAATAAAATTTAACTTAACTATTTTTTAGTCTCGACTGAAGTCACAAATAGGAACTACATAATATGTTGCTAGATCTAAAACAACAAAAGTTCAATTAAATGCAAACATAAAGAGATATATACTGTATAAAAAATGAAAAACTAAGACTAATAATATTAATTGCTGCTCTAGCGGTCCTTCGAATGGCTGATGGACTTTAATGTATTGTCAAAACTGAAATGTCAATTCCCACCCCGGGTTTCTTTTAGCCATAGTAACGTAATCTGTTTTTTTTTTTCAACTATTATCACAATTATTTATGCCAATAAATTGACAACAGGATTTTGACATGTTACACCTAGTAAACTGAAAAGAAAGCTTTTTGTGTGCCAGATCTATACAAAAAACGACATATAAAATTTGGTCGCATTAGCTAACAAGTGACGTATCGACTATCGAGGGATATATACGATCAAGGGATAAAGTGGTGCATCGCGTGTCGTGTCGTGTTAAAAGTGATTTCTCCAATTTGGTCGTCTTTAATTTAACGTTACGTTTTATAATGCGCTGTTTATTTAATATATTTTCACAGATAATTATGTATATTTTTGCAGGTTCGTGAGTAAATGCCTCGATTCGATTTAATAAACATAGTTTAGTGAAACTGGTTCTTTACATTACTTTTTTTGTTTCGTTACTAAGCTTAAGGATAAATATACTATACCACTAATACGATATTAATAGATAGTGTTGTCATAAAAAAAAGTGTCGTTTTGTTGTCTAGGTTACAACAATAAAAATTATAACCGCACAAAATAGCCAATTGTGTAGACAGAGAATCAATTTTATAAAAGTATCCTATTTCTTAAAATGCGAATATTTAGAGGTTTCACGTCAAATGTTTCACGTTTCCATGGCAACCGATTCTCTAACAAAACCAACAACAGCCAAAAACACTGAACTCGAGTTGAATGACTTTGAACAATAGAAAAGTTTCAGTGCCTTATAATGTGTTGATGAAAATATAACTAGAGTCTTCTAATAATAATAATAAATAAACGACTTTACTCCATTCGACACACTCCTTCGTGTTTTCTCCACACAGTACCCTATATTATAATTCGCCCAACAAATAAAAACGTTGACTTTGGCAGAATGTTACACGATTCCGGTGCGAATGAAGCCATAGTTAAAAAAAATAATGACAGACATACACTGTATATTATATATTCGTAAAGGATACTAGTTAGAGTCCTTAAACCTGGTATTTAGATTATTTATTGAAAAATAGTTTTTATATACTTACAACATATAATAAAGCTTGTAGTTTTAATATTTAATAAAATAAATTTCAGAATTTTATACTGAATAATAATTTTCTTGTATGTCATTAAATAATGATGACACATTTTTTAAATTTTAACCTTAAAAGCTATTGCAATTTCCAAAACAAATATTTTTCAAATTATGATGAATACTTTAAAATATGGCGAAAAAAGAAATTGTATGCTTTAATAACACCTTCAATCATACATATTTGTGTAAGTAGGCATAGTTTTCCTATCAGCATGACATTAAAAAACCTTTCAAAGTCCACTGAAGGTCGACACAGCTAAAATTGTACAAAAATGGCGTTTTACGCGCCAATAAAAGTGGCGAACATCGCGTGTTTCCAGCCTGTTCCGCGTGATGTCGCGCTGGTAATGTGAATTTTAGCGTTTATATAATATCACGATTGGATAAAATATTATTAATTTCGTAAAGCACAATAATATGAGATATTTTATTTTAATGGCTGTGGTCAGATAAATATACCAAAATGATGCTTCTATTTCAAACACCTATTCAGTACAGGACATTTTATCGACTATTACTGAACAAACATAAAAACGAAAACATTATTTATAAATATATATATATATATGTACACCCACCCCCGCAATCATTATTAGGGATATATTATTATAAAATTCACTCGTAGATAATTCATCACACAGGAAAACCCTACAAAATTTGAAGCATGTATGAACTATATTTCAATAATAGGAATTTTTCATTGTTGTCACTCCCGCAACGCCCATGGTGGTTGGAATTTTAAAAAAATCCGTTCTTAGCTGATCTCTATTCGTTGGAATGAATCTCCCTACCAAGTTTCAAGTCTCCACGCTTTATGGTTCCATGGATATCGTGATGTGTCTATATATAGGACGAAATCTCTTATATATATAGAAAATATTATTGTCTGGTTAGTTGTAACTAACGTTGTGTTATCAAATATTGTGTATGCTATGATAACGGCTGAACCGATTTTGATGTTTTTTATGAATTCTTTTGGTCTCGTTCCTTATAGAAGAACGAATATTAAAACATCTGGAGGCTTACAAAATATAAAATCAAACAAAATTGTTTCTCCATACAAAATGTTAACGCGAGTATTAACTGCCAAGCGTGTGATACTCGTTCCGTCGCCATGTTGTGTGAGCTCGTCACAAGTCACAGATAACACTGCCAGGACACGTTCATACAATGCCTTAGAATAGACAACATACTTCTACACAATGTTCTGATGGTGACGTGTTCTGTATTTTAAGAATCCAGAATATCGTCAGCGTCTGCGTTCACAAATATACATTCACTAATAGACCACATTCAGATAATCTGTGACACGGCGATCATTGAATGGTAAGTTGTACGCAGTTCGCTGGTTTCCTTTGTAAGTTATAAGATAGATAATATTAATTCGATTAAAAAGCAAAATCGTTATAAAAAAAAAATTACAGCTTTAAAATGATAATAGTCATACGACTTGCCTGCAGTGATAGCAGCTCGAGCTTCGCTGATGATTTCAGCGGACGTCTTCCTTGGAGGGGCGTAGAACGGTGCACCGACGCGTTTGATACGCTCACCCATCATTAACTGTAAACAAATAATATATTAATAAAAAAATACCAGAACCGATGCGACCCTTGCTGGTTAAAATTAATTAAAAAAAAAAACCTTTACATCAAATTTAATCTGTAATTTCTAGCGTACGACGTCAGTTACGCACGTCATTAGATATGAAATATCTAAATTACTAAACTAAGCTTACACAAAAAAGTGGGTCTAAAATGTCATTTATAAAATCAAATCTATAATTTAAAAGTCAATACTTCGACATATTGACCTAAAAACATTAATATACATTATACTAACGACCTACTTTACAGTAATATTTATATAAAGTTTGGGTAATTTTACAACTTTTCATCATATTCATATGACAAAGCACATGCACGTGTATTTAAAAAAAAAAACAAAGCATGTAACAGCAAATAGGTTGTAGAAAACGTGAGCTGAAAAAATTTTGGGTCTACAAAAATTAATTGAAAAATTCGCTCGCTAATTAAAAAAAAAATAGGAGAGAAAATATCGCAGATTTTAAATATAACTAATACATCTTTTAAATTATGATTTTTTTAATTATCTATAAATGTAACATTTCGCTATTCATACCCGTTTCAATAAAGACGCGCGGCACCCTACGCGATGGCCGGTGCTAGCCTGACTGGTGTACCGTATAGAAATATTTTTCGAAGCGTTTTGTAAAGGGTGATAACATCCAAGAAAACAACTTTATACCGCGAATATACCTCAGGCTTGACGCCTACCATATAATACTATAACGCCTTGGAGAAAAATATCTAAAGTAAATGTCTTTAAAGTCTATATTAAATAATAAAAGTTTCATCATAATAATCGTGCAAATCGGTTGTTTATTATGTGTCATTGCATTTGCATTCCTTTATCGTCACATCGATCGGCACACGTTGCCCGGGATACTAACGTCAAAACAAAAACCAGGTACTCAAAAAGTTATAAGTCAAGACACTAGATTGATTACATTTATTATAAATATATTATTATTTTTGTCTACAACTTAAAATCCGTTATGACTAAGATTTTTGTCAAACAGCCAGTAAACACTACGGAATTTCTAAAAAAATAAATAATCTCGACATATCATTTAAATTTCTACACACATACATGATTTTTTTCTAAATGAAATGTAAACAAATACAATGGTGTACAATAAAAAAAAAGTTTTAATTTGTTACGAGTGGGTTGTAATAAATATGTTAATTACAATTTAGATATATTGTTAGTATTTGTTTAAAGGTCAAACTTACACGAAATTTAAATCTCTTTTTATAAATGCTATTTCATAATTTACCTTCTACGAGTTGCGGAGGTTCATAATTAAATGTTAGGGATTCTTATCATTCAATATAATCTTAATTATATTAAGCCGGGTTCTTATTTCCAAATACCTATTTTATGTATTGTATTGGACGTGAACTTTTTACAACAAATGACATTAACACGTACCAGCGAACTTCGAAAAAGGTTACAGTTATTAAAAAGGTTTTATATAAATCTCTCTTCCAGTAAGTTCTTAACTGATTAATATCAAATCTCGTGTCACTGAAAAATTTCACTAATTTTATTATTATAAATTAATTCGATAAATAAACATAAGAATAAAAATATTTTAATTATAACTTATTCACCTTATGAACTTATTAATATAAGTAATTTGGCAAATAAATAAACAATGTTTTTTTTCTGTACTTACTTCTCTGCAAAAATTATCTATTTTACGAATGATTTAATTTAATTGACTTCTTGAGATTCCTTTAAAAATATCAAATGAAACCCTCATTATCAAACAAAATACACTAATTTTGTTCTTTAATTATAAAACTTAAAATAATTATGAATTTGTAAAAATATTTTTTAAGAAAAAAGGATTTTCTCTTACATTGCTATTCATTAATAAAAGAAATACATTTCAATTATAATTACAACAAAGCCATTATATATATATATTTCCTCTCAAAACTCTGTTATTAAAGGTTCAGGACAAAAAAAATCAACAAACATAAATCAAAATCATTCGACACATCTCATAAGTCGCTGTGTAGTTATACTTCATTGTACTTTTAATTTATTTTTAAAGTAGTTGTCTCTGACTCTTTTTTTTTACACTTCGCAACAACAAGTGACACAATTCTTCTGATATTTTGAGCTTAAAAAGGATTATATATTAAATGGCAAACTACGCTTCCTTGACAAACTCTTGTTGACAATGACAATTTCGAATTTACCATCAGTTATTATGGTATATTAAATAATAAATAAACGACTTTATTCCATTCGAAATACTCCTTTGTGTTTTCTCCACACAATACTCTATATTATAATTCTCCCAACAAATAAAGACGTTGACATTGGCAGAATATTCCACGATTCCGGTGCGAATGAAGCCAAAGTTAAAGAAAAAATGGTATATGTCATTTGAAGTATTTGTTCGTTTATTTTATTATGTGATTACTTAAAGCTAATGATATTTTAGGAAATGAGATTTCTTAAGAATAGTAATTGTCTTTTACTATTTTCTTTTATACTGTTGGTATTATTTTTTACCAACTCCAAAAACAGATCGAATAATGAGGAACCTAAAAACAAGTTACCGCTGTATCTTCAAAAATATCGAATAAACCAAAGTAACATGGAGATTAAGAAGCTTGATATAAAAAAGATTAAAGTTTTGCTCAAAATGTTAAACTGTAAGCAGAGTGTAACAAATGGAAACAAATTTTCCTCTATAAACAATGATTCTCCCATCTTGATAATTCAAGTGCATACAGATTTAGAAAAACTGCAGTACTTAATTTTGTCGCTATCACAGGTTGATAGTATCAAAAATAGCCTGATTATTTTCTCACACAGTTTCTACTGCAGTAAGGTAAATCGTTTGATCCGGAGCATAGACTTTTGTAAGGTGATGCAAATTTTTTATCCCTACTCTCTTCAACTTCATCCAAATGAATTTCCCGGTGTAGACCCTAACGACTGCAATTCATACAAGCGACGAATTAAGAATGCACAAAAATTATCCCATTGCGCCAAAAGAGACGCTAGCATTACGGAACACAAGCAGCATTGGTGGTGGAAGGCAAACTTTGTCTTTGAACACGTCCGTCTGATTCGGAAACATACAGGACCCTTTATATTCCTCGAGGAAAATAATTACGTCGCTCCAGATTTATTAATTATGTTCCATTGCGCTCTAGAAACATTTAACTATTTTTCTCACATAGAAGTATTGTCTTTTGGAGGGCCATTGAATGTTATAAATATGAATCTATTATCTGTAGAGCAATGGCGGCCGCCGTTTGATTTAGGCTTAGCTTTTAATAAAACTACATGGAGAAAGATATTTTCTTATTCATCCCATTACTGTATGTTCGATGACAGTAGCTGGAGTTACTCCATGTGGAATCTGTTTGGTAACTTTCCGAAGGGTTACGTCACTATGGCGAGGTTTATGACACCCAGAGTATTAAATACCAAAGAGATCGTACACTCTGAACAGAAATTTAAAGAATATGTCGGCGGTTTTAATACATTAAATGTATTTTGTAAGAAACTTAAAGCTGTTTTTCTTTTTGGACCTGAAGGTGTTGTTGAAAGGGTACTCAAATGTCCTCCCAAAGGTGACGGTGCCTGGAATGATCTGCGTGATCAGCTGTTATGTTTGGATCCGCTAATGAGCACGACTACTTAGTAGCGTTGTTTTTATAATAATTTTAATAGATATTTAATAATTTTATTTGAAAATGATATAATATATTTTTAGCATTACCTCTAATATTTATTACGCTATTAAATATAATTTTCATCAGCTTATTGGGGTATGTGTGTATATCCAAAATGACAGTAGCTATAAGCTTGTCGGGTACGTTAAAGACCCTAAATATTACACATTACATTTAAGGAAAGAGAGAATATTTTGCTACTGAGATTGCGCTTAGTTGAAGACTAAATATCTCATCATCATCAATGCGAAAGTCACCCAAACGAACGAAACAAAATCCAGAACTAATAAAAAAACTTTTTTTTACGTTTCGATAAACAAAATCACCGAAAATGTAGAATGTTAATACTAATATTATTTTCATATAAGTTTATTGATATTTAATTTTAAAATAGTCTGGAATACATGCATTGGATCTTAATAAAAAGAGTTTCATGATTTGTAATAAAACTGACCTTCAGATGTTATTAAAGATAATTAGATAAAATAACTTTAACTACTTATTTTTAATGTACAAAGACAACCAGGATAAAAATACATAATAAACTTTACAAGAGTAACACAATGCCTTGAGCAAAAATTAGTTTATGACAGTATACGATTTTTTTTAAAATCCCAAGTGTAAATTGTCACTTGACGCCGATGACATTTCATAGATAATCTTAAAGTTTATTGTGAATACCTTATTTATTGTTAATATTTTATATGTGGGTTATAAACTGTGTTATAACATAAATTTTAAGTTTTATCATGTAGTTTTCTTAATAAAAGTAATCAGTGTCTAGTCTCGACGCCATTCGGGCCGATAAATTTATTGATCACAATTACTTTATAATCAATATTTAAGATGGAAGAAAAAAGGAAAAATAAATTATTCGACTTATGTAGACTGTGTTTAGTGAAACGTGGATTTTGTGATATTTCTGACAGAAACGAATTGTGCGATAATATTCACAAATGCACCGGTCTCAAGGTATATTGTCGAAAAGTTACTCTATTATATATTCCTATAAAATGCTATTTAAGTCTACAATATATTTTAAAAATGCATTTATCAATTTCAGATATCCGCGTCGGACAAATTGCCTCAGAAAATTTGCAGAAATTGTTTAGACATAGTAAATAAAGCATCAGAATTAAGAAACATGGCTAGGAAGAATGATAAACATTTAAGATCTTTATTTGATTGCCCCGTGGAAGATCCGGAACCGGTAATATAAAATTCTACCATCTCATTGTCTATTCATATTGTACAAAGCAAAGTAATACAATACCTCATTTTAATAGTCCGATTATAAATGTAAGATTTTTTTTGAGGCTCGCCTTAACACATTGTAGAAGAACAAATATATAAACCTAGCTCAGGGATAGGTACAAAATCAAATGAATTTAAATAGTTACATCACATTCATTATTGTGTTGTTACGAAAAAAGTTTTATATTGTGTGTCCGTTCTTCGATACCACAGCTCCCTCTAAAAAGTTTTAGTTAAATAATTTACGCATTAATTATTTAAACTTAATTACTTATTTTTTTCACAAGAAACGAAATTCTAGTTATGTACAAAAGAAAAGTACAAAATGAAAGAATACTTATTCTTTAGTAATTTTCTCGATAAATAAACATAACATTTGCAGTTATAAAAATTTTAATAGTAAAATAATTTAATTTTCAAGCATTTTAAGTTGATTAATGGATGCAATGATGAAAAAAATATATTTTCCCGATATTAAAAATCAAACATTGCTACGCTGCCGGAGACATTTTAAACTTGCCCTTAATTACAATTTATAAAAGCTTTGTTTTATAAATACATAAAATATTTGGTCCGAATAAAAATAATATCTTTTACATACATGAAGATGGAATGAGACCGAATATCCTGCTTTATTTGTGATGGCTGGAATACTACAACTTGAATGAATGTTAAAGAGGAACTGTTCTTGTTAACTTTGTTGTTTTTCCAATTAATACCATACATTCCATACTTAGAAATTTACAAATGTCCTTGAAATTATTCAGGCATAACCAGCAGCTGAATTCTCAATATACAATCATCTGCTATCGCTGATAAGAGGAAACCATCTGATCAACTATTGAGACTAAAGAGTTTAGTTAGAGACTAAAGAGTGTAGTTTAGTTTCAGTAGGAATTATAGTTCCTAGTGAAACTAAATTTATAGTGCTTACCAAGCGAGGAGGGTTAGGCTTGAAATGAGGCAGAAAAATCTATATTTAAAATAGCAGTAAGGTTACAATCAGATTATATAGTTTCGTAAATTCAATGGAGACCAGACAGATTATTTATTATGGGCTTTTATAATAATTACTTCTGTGAATTGGAATGACAATATATTTAAAATATTATGTTATCAAAAAGTGATGCTAGTTTTTTTTACCAAAACAATATTTTTATTTTAACATACAAAGTTGGGACTAAAGTTTTCCTGGTACAACCACAAGGAGGCATAATTGAAAGTTATGCTTTGTTTACACCATTAAATCCTTTTTGGCACAACCCATCACACAGCCTCCGAAAAGTTGCCAAAAAAAAAAACAGTTGAAATTATTCCTTAGATGTCCATATATTAGAGACAAATCACTATTTTATCATTACAGGAATTTGAAGCGGGTTCATCAAGTGAGAAGAGTGAAATTGTTTTACAAGAGACGGAAAGAAAATGCTTCTCCCTAGCCGTCAGGCAAGACCTGTTTAACAAATCCAAAACAAATGTATGGGAATATCATCATTCTAGTTAATTATAAATCCCTAAAATAAGAATTTATCCTTGCATCCCTCTTAAAAACTGTTTCGGTTCTAACAAAGTATGGTCCAATTAATGTAAATCTTGTAACAACATCATTAATAAGGCCGTTGTATATTTTTAAGGATGAAGAAGATAGCGAAGCTGTTAATTCTCTGAATCTCATCCACTCAATGAAGCCCGAAAATGAGGACACGGACAGTGAATATAAATGTCCGGTGAGAATATTGTTATAGCTACGTAGAATCAAATAAAACACTTGGTAATCGGAATAGTTAATGTTTAATGTAGGCAAAGTTCGGTAGTGGCAAATGAATTTTATTGCCATCAGAAAAAAATAACATGAAAACTTGTAACAAAAATACTCACGTCTTAACAATAAGTCATAGTATATAGTACTTACTTTATTTTACCAATAGTTTTCATATAATAACTACCTTTCATTACTAGGTCTGCTCGAAGAATTTTGCAAAATGGAGGAAACTGTACGTACACCATCGCTTGCACAATAAATGTTACAAGTGTCCGATTGATATATGCATAAAGAGGTTTGCTACAAAAGGAGATCTTGAGAAACATATACGAACACACACAGGAGAAAAGCCTTATGTCTGTAATGAATGTGAGAAACGTTTTGCTCAGCGCGGGACATTGAAGGCTCATAAAGAATCCGTGCACCCTGTAACCTGAGACAGAAATAACACCAAGTCATATTGAAGCAGAGCGGACGATGAAGTGAAGTGATAAAACCGCTTTTAGAATTGTGCTAGCTGTAAACACTTAGATGTGTTATAAATATTAACTATGTTATCAAAACATAATTCTACATTTTTTTTATGTTATGGTCTTCATCCGTGCAAACACTTGCACAGTATATTCTGCCAGTGTCACACATGTTTTTTTTTTTTAATTTTATAAACGGAATATAGTGACGTAAACTTATTTTACCGTCTTTAAAACGTAATTTTAAACAATCTTAAAGTACAAAACATTTTAATTTCATTTCAGCACTTTTATAATGAAATTAAAAACAATCAAATTTTGATATGTTTTCTGTTTATAACAGTTTTTTTTTTTTAATTTTTAAACTAAAATATTTTGACAGCCGCTACGTGTATTAATTTTATAACTACCGTTTGAAATTGTATATATTAGACTATGAGATTGTACGTCATTTATATATTACTTGCAAACCATTTTCAATTTTTAGATTGTATACAGACTATATGGAAAAAATTGGCTGAATGTAGAAGACCTTGATACTATTGTCGTTTTTTATTATACGTACTTAGATTGTACGTCATTTATATATTACTTATACGTTATTATTAGATTGTACGTCATTTATATATTACTTGCAAACCATTTTCAATTTTTAGATTATATACAGACTATATGGAAAAAATTGGCTGAATGTAGAAGACCTTGATACTATTGTCGTCTTTTATTATAAATCACTTCTTTATTATTACAAAATATCTTTCCTGTTATATATAGTAAACTACATCTGTCACAGCGCCTAGTCGTGCATGTTGTTTTTTCTTTTTAATGAATTCGTTACCGTTTTCTTGTTTTCTTTTTTAGAGGATCATGATTCAAATAATAACCTGATTTTGAAACGACGAAATATTTTTATTAATCATACATAATAGCCTATTTACATTACTTTCAAATAAAGTTTTAACATATTTACACAACTATATAAACTATATTTAAAATAACAGAACATCATCTACAAATGCAATGTCTTAAGTAATTAAGACAATGTTATGCCTTAATTTTGTATTTATTAAATATCTCAAAACATTTAGTTCAAATCTTATAACTATAGGAGTGTCAAAGTATATAAGGACCTCTGAAAAAAAAAAATCTTTACTATACCAATCTTACCAACATAACAAATTCTATTAAGAATAGTATTTAGTACAGTTTCATTGGACTATTTTAAAGTCCAAGGCTTTGTTTTGTTTAATATAAATTGCTGTATTAAAAAAAAACAACTTCATAGTTATAACTTACTCATAAAGTTAGTTAAAACGATACACTTACCAAGCATTAAAGAACCATCAGTTTAACAAGTCTCGACTTTAAATTAAATAGCTTTTTTCTAGTAATTTAAACACTACCGTTAGAATGTTCTAATTTTTTTTTTTAATCACACTCATACAGCTTTCATATCAGCCAGTTCAAGACATTTAAATAATATAGATGTATGTAGATTAAATATTTTTACTTAGTATACAGTATAGTTGGATAAAAACCTTTTTGAATATTAATAATGATTCAAAAACTAACATCAATACATCCAAACCTACAGTAATTTGTATAGAGTTTATATTGTGATTATCTCAACTGAAGGATATTGTTAGCATGTAGATAGTTTCTAATGTAGTTGTCTAATGGAAAGCGTATAGCAGCAGGAGGAAGGTGCACACAGCCACAACCACACCGACTATGAGAGAATCACGTCGTTTGCGAGCATTTATCCTGTAGATCAAACTGTTCAGCATCGGAAACCTGGAATTTAGTTGTAATTTCTAATATATTCTGATTTTAAACAAAAATTTTGTTTTTATATTATGTTGGCTTGTAAAATAAGAATAATACTGCCAATGTACATTTGTGTTGTTTAGTGGTTACCTGTTAGCAATGTCGTTAAAACGGGTCTGCATCCTCTTGAAAGTCTGTCTCTGTGATGTGAGGTGTTCACGGGCTTCCATCGCTATGTTTATTTGTTCATCGACCAGGATATGGGAACTGGAAGAATTAAACCGTTATACTTAGCTCATGCATAATTTTTTCAAGGTATATCTGTTAAATAACAGGATGTTTTCAAAGAAATAAAGTTGGCTTAGCAGCCTAAATGACTAAACGACAGAACATGGTAAGAAAGTGACCGTTTTAAGCAATCATAATTTATTTGTCATGAGATTGACTGGAAGCTTCTAGAAGCCGAAGGCTAGTGGAAAATTTTGTGATGAAATATTTGTGTAGGGTCATGATCTATCAAATGCAACTGAATTATAGCTGCACTCCGACAACACTTATTAGTTTTAATGTATATTCAATCCCAGACCCACTTATTATCACCCCTCATATGTGACCAATTGTTGATAACACTAGTATAGTCTATATGTGTAACATTACCTGTGCAAATGAGCTGCTTCCTTTCCATACTGGTCTCTTCTGCTGAGCCCTACAGACGGGACGCCTCCCCCCATCCCTCCTCCCAGCAATTCCTCTCTTTCGCGACGAGCACAAACACGTGCTGAGGTACGATCGAACTCTTGCTGATAATCCTGTTAGGAGGAGATGTGATGATACTTATCATATAGATCAGCGGTTCCCAAACTTAGTTTGTCTTCTGCCCACTTTGAGAATAAATAATTTTTTAGCGGTCACATTTTTCACCTACTGAAAAGCCACTATAACTTATCCTAGCAAATGAAATTACAGATCACCTCCCAGGCCTCTATAGAATGCCCAAATTTTTTCTGGGTCTCTTACCGACAGGGGACATTATGGCCCACTTTGGAAAATGCTGATATAGATTATATTTTTACTATTAAGTCTGCGCCATAGATAATATAGGAAAATAATAATTCTCACCATAAGAATTTCCCTGTGCCTCTTAATGGTGTGCATTGTCGCTGTCCCGCTTGGTGCAATTTCAGCCATTTTGTCGTTTAATTGTGACAGCTGAATAATTCAAGAGGAATATCTTTAATTTTAATGTAAGTATTTTATATAAAAGAGACGATATATTGAGTCAGCGCGATATCTACTGAACCATAAGGCATAGAGACTTGAAATTTGAAGGAATATTACTTTCGCCAGGTAGATATCCAGCTAAGAAGCTGTGCTGCGGGGCCGTCAACAATGAAAAATTCCCGTTTTTATAATATAGCTCTAACATGCGCCAAATTAAGTATCAATTTCCTTTGTGATGTTAAAATTATTTATGAGCGAATATTATAACTCAGCCGCCATAATTATTGCGAGGGTGGGTGTTAGCAATTTTTTTTTAAATTTCACACTATAGCTCCCACAGAGTCCAAATTTTTTATGAATCTTCTGTAATTGATATAAAAGTCATTTATGAATGAATTCTACGATAACCCCCCCCCCACAGAAACTTGAGGGTGGGGGTAATGAGTTATTTAAATAATTATTGGAAATACAAATATTTTTTTATATGTATACACCTTTTAATTGTTTCATAAAATACAGATATTCGCTTCGTTTACTGGACGAGGTTTCATGCTAGCATTCTAATAATAAAGTTTGTACCCAACTTTGCCATTAAAAACTTTCGCATTGCATACTGAGGATAGTGTATCAACTATGACTTAATATCCACCTTCTCATGGGTGGAACGTCAGTCAAGCAATATCCAGTCAAAATAAAAAAAAAATATGGAATAGTTTTTGTACATACAGGCATAAAATATTAGACACGTTGCTGACACAAAAATCGCACTGTTAAGGATTATTTCCCTCCATTTGGTATATCGGTATACAGCCTTTCATTAATATTATTGTATTTAAGCATTAGAAGGAAGAAAATATGTCTGATCAGATTATTATAATGGTAACATGGATATATACCTTACTTAACAATTGCTGCAGTTCCATAGACATGGTGTCAAACATGTCCTCGCTATTGATCAGTGGCATACTCTCCGAGTTCAAACCAGATCCAGTGCTAACTCCCAGCTTACTGAACGCTACTAGTTTCACATCTATGTCATTTTCTAGAATGCGAGCTTGTTTTCTAACATCTAAAATTTTTATTTTGCTTCAATAATATATTTTTGTTTTTATGCGATAATACAAGATATTTTTAATGATTTTAGTAAAAAAATTATGCATTAACACCTTTGTTATTGAATTAATACAGTAGTTAAAGGATTGAAAAGTTAATATTGCAAAGAGAACATTTTAAATTGGGCCTGTTGCAATATTCATGATAGATTTACAACATGTCGAGGGATTTATGAAGATTTCACTGTTCTTTCATGCAGTAACATGCAACGTCACAATAAAAACAATTAATACGTGCCGGTTTGCTTAAACTCACCTTCCCACGAAGATCCAACCATTGTCGTCATATTTAATATCACCCTAAACTCTTGTATTGTTCAATAAATGATAAATCAATGTTTTTATAAAATGTAAGAGTGTGAAGAAATCAGTGACTCAGAAACATACATTGACATTTTCATAAGATGACATTGGTTGTCCTCTTGCGAATCCCATAATAACTTTATAAATACACAATATAATTATAGAATCGGAACAAATGTAACAAAAATTTGCAATAAAGAAGCTATTATTTATTAATTATTTTTAAAAGTGCCATTTTTTGCTTTTTATATTTATTAAATTTTATACTCTGTAGTCCTTCCATAGCGGCTTTCACATTGACGTCTCATTGTTATTTGTTTATGTCTAATCTCGTTAGCGGTTTGTGGAACTAGTTACTCAGATTCATACAATGTTTATCTAAAATATTGTTATAATCGTTAGTTTTTGTAATGAATTCTGGATACTACGATAACATACAAGCTGTGTCCGAAAAAATTATAGATAACATTGCCAAAAGAGTTGAAGAAGCTGAAGTTAAAAAATGTAACTTAATATGTATTTATTATTTGTAAAGTGTTATTTCAATGTTTCTAAGTTTTGATTTAGTTACAGACGAAGATCTTCTGGCGCTACATTCAGTTCATGGTCCAGTTCTTCAACGGGCTCTTGATATATTTGAGAAACACCCGACACTTGACACTTATTCGACAGCGAATAGAACAAGATTGTTGATAGAAATTAAAGGAGATAGCGATCGTTGCTATAGAATATTTCCGAAACTCAATTTCTGCCCCTGTAAAGCTTTTAAACGTCAAGTTTTAGAGCAAAGAAGTCAAGTTACTTGCAAACATGTTTTGGCGGGAAGGATCGCATGCATTTTAAATAAAACAGTGGATAAGCTGATCACAGACGAACAATATTTGATGCTGGTTAAATCTATGTTTGATTTTGATCACAATGGATGATGGGACTTCTCAGTATTATTTCACTGCATGTATGGACTCGGGTAAAACATTGTACAACATATTGAAATCCATACAATTTCAAGAGGTTAGATAAATCTAACTACTGTTGGAATACAGACAAGTATTAACAAAGCTTCAAAACTATACTTTATTTATAAATTAATGTAAATTTTTCAGTGCGCAGTATTTTGTGCTATGCAGGAAGGTCTGAAACTCACAGTGGAAGAAGGAAAATGTGTCCAAGCCTCAGCGTATATCCCGTCGGACAATTTCACCGAGTACCATGTTAGAGAGGACGTTGATGTTCTGTTTAAAGTAAGAAAACCGAACACATGTATACAATGTCAATTTTCTATTTAACAATTGACTTGTACTTCTAGATAAACATATCTGTGTTAACTGAATGTCTCAATATATTCGGAGCGAACGAAGATTCCAGTTTGAAGATGTACTACAGATGCGAGGGCTCCCCTTTACTGCTCGTGTAATATTGCTTATAGACCTATTTACAGCATCTTAGTTTTATTAATTTACATAAGAATTTTGTAATTAATTTTTATATATATTGAATTACAGCCTTCAACCGCAATCGATGATCAATGTGATGACAGATTGTGAGATAGCAACACAGATTGCCGACTCAATACTGGAGTTGAGAGATGAAGATGTGCCAGAAGTAGCTAAGCTAGTATTGAAGGCTTCAGCGTTTATGGGGCTGTTGGCGGACTTGGAACGCTCCTGTGATACTATCGAGATTAATCTCTCCCCAGAACATCCTAATGTCAGCATTATTACATACGGAATGCAGGTTAGTAGAGATGTTGAAGTGAAACTTCTAGTGCGACTTCCAAAGAGGTTGTATTAAATATTCAACTCTCGTGGGGAGGGGGAATAGAAAGAGTCGGAGCGACAGTAAATGGGTGGGTCAATCGAGAATTGTGAGCAATGTTTATAAAGTTTTTCTTGAAGAAACAATATGAGTTCACTAACAATTCATTTCTACCCCTTCCTTTTTTCATTACGAAGTGTCACTTCTTCCGCGCGGGGGCACTCCACGCACTATTTTTCTGTCAGCTTCATTTTGTATCAAAGAAAAATTGAAATATATATGCAATGGAAAATATACTATATTTATATTAAATATTAAAATATATAACTATCTTTTTACTACTCTTGTGTACTTATTATCTTTCAGGATAGGTCTTGTATAGATGTACCTAAGTCTTCGGACATGGTGCAGAGTTTTAGCTGCAGACAAGCAATCAGGCTGAAGTACCAGTTGTACCATCTCAGACTCACTATGAAAGCATTGGCTATATCTTCCAAGGTTCATGATCTTATAAAATTATAGATTAAATAAAAAATGCCCTGATATTCTTATAATATTTTTTGCAGGTTGTGTTACGTTCCAGTTCAAACGGTCTCCTCCTGATACAGCTGAAGCTCGAGAAGGAAGATCAAAGACAAATGTTCACAGAATTCTTCATATTGCCCTTATTGGATGACTAGTCACATATAAAAAAACATTAACAAATCCAGCAAAATATTTTGGAACACTAAAATATTAATTACAAATTACAGAAAAAAAAAAATTAATTAATTAGTTATCTGTAATATTGTTCAAATTTCTTTATCTTATTTATAGAATTTTTGTAATATTTCTTATATGAAAATGAAACAAATAAATTGTGCAAAATATATGTCTATATTTCAATGTTCATGAGATGTTTACACGGAATGTCATTACAATACATTGAGCGTCGTCACTTGACATCGTTTAAATGCACACATTTATTAACATAGAATGGGCTATAGATCAAGAGCAAATAATTTTCGATACAAATTCAATATGTTTTACCCGAAGCGGTGATAATGATGTGTAATAAACATTAAGATAGCAGGAATAAATAGCATACAAATACAATTAATAATTAGCAAAGAAATTTATTTTTATGTTAATGAAAACTTATGAATACTTAATAGAAATTTATTATGTACAGTCATCGAGCGCTAGACGCAGCCAATGTGACTATACGATTTGGTACGGCTACTGTGGCTAGGTTAAAATACCAATCTCGTAGTTGAATACGGTTTCTTTTCTTTTCTAAATCTTATTACACATTTCGCAACACCATAGACGCAATCCGGTGCCGGTCTATCAAACAATTTAATTGGTTTGTACTAATTTACTCATTAATCAATTCCAACAACATTTAATTCTAATTTACACTAGTTAGCCACTTTTTTTTTTTTCAACATAAACAATCTAAGAAGAATCACACAAAATATTCATTTCGGATTGTCGTGTGAAAGTCAGTCGGATAGTTAATACTTATAATATTTTTTGGCTTTTTGAATTATATTTTTTTTTCCTTCAAACTTTTTTCAATCCGAAAACTAACGAATAAATATTTTTTTTTTTTTTATGAAACATCAATAATCAACGTCATACAACTAAAAATATAATTTCAAAATGACTAGATACATTTTGCTAAATAATTGAACTAAAAAAATATTATAAAAGTATATATATTAGGGACAATTGATTTATTTAAATTTCCTTAGTCTATATTACATACATTACTATATCTCACATTTCAACACTATTATTTAGGTATATGAATTTTATAATTACCCAACACTTAAACTCCGATCAACTGTCAATTCCCGACTACAACTTACAAAATTTTATAAAACATTTCGCACAAAATTTTTAAAGGCAGTTCATCGTTTCATAAAGTGTGTGTATTAAAAAGTACACATTATCACACTATTGTGATATTGTCTAATAACTATTCAATAAATATTAAAGGCTAAGCCGTCGCAAACTATATAAATTTGAGACACAATAAAATTACCTACTAAATATTATATCTTCAGTTAAATGTACTGAATAAAAATTGCATTTATAATAAACGTAATAATAATCGCAAAACAAGATTGCACGTCCTATATCAAAGTAATTGTCTATTGATGAACTAGTTTAGTACTCCTGTATTGGCACGAGAGAGTGACTCGGTGGAACAATTCCCGTTTTCGTTTGTAAAAATTGCGCTTACATTATAAATTATTACTAAAAATTTCGTAACACTTCAGATATAAATATAACATTCCGAATTATGCTTATTGAAGCAACAATAGCGTTACTATTATAGTAAAATACTGTCTCAACATGTATAATGTATAAAATGTACTGATTTTCGTTGTCTATCAATTCAGGAGTACTATTTGCACTTGAAAACTTGCAGACAACAAAACATGTCTCAAGCATGCCCCTGTGAGGATCTCAAGTTGCACAACACATACTGGTTGTCAACGGCTCGAACATCATGTTGAGCCCCACTCGCCACCAACAACGCCTCAAGTTCAGCACGACGTATACGGACATCGCTGCCGTGAGACACACCCAGCTAAAAATCATTCAAGCAATGTACTAGAAATACTTAAATATCTATATAACTCATATGTAAGAGAATAATATGTTAATCATGTGATTATTGTCATAAATTATGCCTTCAGACTACAACAAGCTCACTTACCTGTTACACAGCTTATTTGGCTAGTAAGAGCTTGCATCATGACAGCAACGAATAAAAAGCTTTAATATACATCGTGTGTTATAAAAGATCCAAAATCTCACTAAACACACAGGCAACTAATAATGTGAAAAAGCAAAATAAAAAACAAGCCATCCAGCTAAATATGTTTTAATAATAAAAAAAAAATGTACAATCAAATATGATTAAAGCTCGAGGACATTTTATACATAATAACAATGTACACTTGTACGTCTAACAGGTTAGTGACAGTCTGTGAGGAATAACCGCTCTCAGACCGCTTGATGTTCGATGGGCTCATCAAACTATACATATAAAGAGATACAAAAAATAAATGTACTGTCAAAAAGTGATGGCAATGTTGCCATAATAAAAAAAAAAAATAATAATCAAATATAAAAAAAAACTGGGAACACCTATCTAGAAGCGTGAATAAAATAATGTACAATTTGGTGTTTACAACCGTTCAGAAATATAACGCATGCACAAGAGTCATAAATGAACATAATATTGTTTATAAAATGAAATTATCATATGTCAATAAAAAATTAACAGAGAGGTCTACGATACATACATATAGATCCAATTAACTTGTTATTGAAACATACAAAAAAAATGTTCCGTTCGTGGAGTGCTCCGTTCAGAAATTTGTATGCACCAAGACTAAGATCTCAAACATAAAAAAAAAATCTAACCGTAACAAAGACATCATTTACATCTAATAAATATTTAGCTAAACAATTAAATTTTTTTATAATTTTCATAGCAAATAAAGTATTTTAGTGCAAGCGTAATTCACTATCCATAAAAAAAAAAGAACAGAACTGAACACAAAAATGTAAACTTAGTATATATATATATATATGTATATATATATAAAAAAAAAATTAAATAAAACACATTACAATGTTATTTACCAACAAGAAATGCAAATTATAAATAGACAATAATAATCCTCAACCTATCTATGTAGCCATACTATGTACAAGCAACAACAAACTACTCATATGAGAGAGACAAAAATATAATAAAAAAATATATAGTATATAGATTTTTACATTATAACTAATGTTCAAACTTAATTATAGTTATCATACCTTATATATATTAAGGTAAAAATAGTTACGTTTTCACATCTGAAAGATATTTTTAATCCTTACAGGTTAAAGTTTTCTATGGTAAGCTATTCGGTGGGACATAGCCTCTATAAATTTTATTCGCATCATTTAATGCCATACATAAAAATATTTTTTTGTCTCATCTCATGTGGACTACAAAATAGGGTTTAGTGCAATAAAAAAAAAAAAAAAAACAAAATGTGTCTCTGGAAAATTCGATACAGCATGTACTGGTGAAATTGAAAACAATCACATGTAATAAATTTAGTAAATCAAAAAGCAGTGAGAATACGTATAAAAATTATATTAATTAAAAGATCTTTTCCGTTTCCACCAATAACAATCAACCGCTCTCTGTTTAACCTGTGCCGTCATAACCTATTAAAAATGCCAGATTTTTAAGAAGATATGTAGCATCCATATTGCGTAAGAAATAAATTATTATTTATTAAAGAACATGTTAATTAGATAATTTAATGTTGCATACTTAATCGTATGGACATTGCAAACTAAATTAACAAAATATCCCTATTTACAGCCTCAATTAGTTTTTTTATACAAATTGAGCAATATCATTTGTAAACTGCAACTTGGTACTATTAATATCTTATTATCCTTATAATAAAGATTTTTGGAAATTAAATTCCATATTCAGCTACCTTGATTTCATGAAAAATATATATATATGAAACCTCGAACCTCATTGGAAATTCAGCTAAGACACATTCTAATTTCAAAACCTGATAGCCTATATATTAAACAGCTGTGTTCCATATTTAAATCAGTAGCTCACGTGGTTGTCCTGGCAGACGACGTACTCGGTGAGCGTGACGTCAGCCGCACCGCCTGACTCCAGCGGTATGGGGTGTGCCCTGAAGTGCTCCAGCATGTCGTGCACGTTCGGGAACCAGAGGTGCTGCACGCGGCACTGGCCAGCCTCGCTCAACGTCATGCGGAGGTGCTTAGCACGACCCTGAACATTAACATTACTATCAATTTCAACCATAGCTGGTTTTATAAATTTGTTTTCAGTAATATTGATGTGACTAAAATGTAGTGCTGTATGAGCCTAAACATTTGTTTATATAAAATTAACTGGCAAAAGATGGTTTTCCTCTTTCTATTGGTAAGTTGACGGTTTTTAAACTATCAGTAATTTTTTTTTTGCATTGTATTAATTAATACAATCATGGAAATATATCCTAACATGGTGCCAACCTAAGAATCTTTAATTCATATGTGAGTTGCTTGTGTTTGTTCATATAGAGCCAACTTTACCTGAAAGTTGAAAGTGAGTACGTATTCCCCTCTCCTGGTCTCGCTCTGCCTGACGAGGTAGCAGCCGTGCGCGGGTGCTCCGCCAGCCAGCACGCAGGCCGCCGCCGCAGACCTGGCCAGTGTACCGTGGAACCACGGCCACTCGCCCAGCGACACGCGGGACTCGCAAGCCTCCTCCGCTATTGAACCTGAAATCATCAAACGACGATTGATGACATGTTACATGACTACTAGACTAATATTAGATCACTATCGAAAAGATTTAATACAAGCAGATTACATACACGCTCAGCAGTATCAAGGAATGACAAGCAATACAGCATACTCATTAAAAACTTCGCCTTTAGCTCTCATATTATATGAAAATATATATACCTAATTCAGCATCCGGTGTATCATTAGCTAGGTCAACATTACTGGTGCTTGCGGGTAGGTCTCTTCTTGGTGGCAGATCGGGGGGTGCAGGCTCGGGGAGGCCGGCCAATGCCTCTGGTGGGGGCTGTGATGTCGGCGCTGAACGCATGCAGTACTTGATTGTAGCCAGCCAGGACTTCATGTCGTCCACATCCGCTGCTTCTATCACATACTCCATGTTGTTGTCGGCCTGGATAAAGGAATATATGCATATAATAACAATAATCTAAAGTAAGAAACTAATCTTGAAATATATCTGAGATCTCGGCCTATCAGTAACGATGGTCTTAGAAAAACCTGCCTTGAATTTTTTTTAATTTACATATTTTGTATTGAGTTCAATAACATTGCTCGGTTTTTAAGTTTCAATATAGTATCACACAGCTAACTTATATGGGGAGATCAAGTCTAATAGGGTTGACAAAACTATTTGGACTTACATAAATCTGTAACATTATTATTGTACATGCTTAAAAAAGATTATTAATTGATCTTAAGTTTTTTTTTTTATTATCAATGACTGTCAATTATGGTTTATCTTATAATATGAATAAGTTTAAAACCTTTTAAATTCTTAAAAAGGTGGTAACAATTGATATAGGAACGAGTTGATTCCAATCACCCTCAGTTTTGGGCTGATCATGAGAGTATTCAAAGATAAGACTTGGTCCATTTGTAGCACTATTCCACAAGATGAAATTGTGGCAGGATAATATCCTTCTACTACAATAAGGACTAAGGTAAAGCCAACCAACTATAAATAAATATTTTAAGATAAAATCTGCCCGAGATGATTCCGTTCTTGACCTATTTACATACACGTTAAACTTAAATCAAACATTTCGAATGTGAATAGTTTATACCTTCAGAACAAAAGTGTTTTCATGGTCAGGCATTTCAAGAGCCGTTGTTTCCCGAGCCTCGGATATAAGAAAACAGAAGACCCCACTCCTAGGCTTCTGTGATTTAGGTGGTGAATAGAACTCTAACATGTAACCGCCAACAGTCTTAACTAACGCCAGTCTACATTTCTCCCATTTCTGTGGACCTCCTGGTTGCTCTAAGCTCTCTGGAGTCAAATAATTTACGAGCCCTTCCTTACGGCACTCGACAACAATTTTAGCTAACTTCGTTTTATGTTTGTTTAAATTTGATTGCAACTCGACTTCGTCTGAATGCTGTTTGTGAAATAAACCCTTGCCGCGGCGCAGACCTTTAAAAGATAACCTTCGAAAGAATGGTTTGTGTTGCGTTTTAGGCGAGTCCGTGTCCTCGGAATAATCACTCTCGTCGTGACCGGTATGCATACCGTTCGGTAGCTTGTGCTGTGCTTTCAATTTACCGAATTCGAAATCAAATTGCTCGGAAAAACATTCAACAAATTTCTTTAGCAGCTCTTTTTGCGAGAGCGGTCGGGCAGCGGCTTCGTTGCTGTTGGTCTGTATGTACTGCAGGCAAGCCTTGGCGAAGTCCTGAGCGGAGGTTTTGGCCTGACGCTCGCACATCTCGACCCATCCGTCGGAGTCGCCGTCGGACGGGCCAGCCATGGCGAGCAATTTCTTTATGAGCTCCACTTGTATTGCTAAAACTTAGAACACATAAAATATGCAGTAATAGAAACTGCGTCAACGTTACTTATCTAATTAAATGACAATTTTGCTATCAAAATAAGTTTCATGATGCTCACAAGGTTCTGCGAAAACAGTTAGTGTTACCATGATAATAAAAAATATAAATTGATTAATCTGTGTAAATAATTTAAAAAAGCAAAACTCTTCGATTTTAATGATTTCCACTAAAAACCTTTTTTTTTATTTTATTTTAGTTATTCGTTGTGGTTAAAAATAAATTGTATTTTTTTAGCATTTTATACATAAGTTAACAATTTTAAATATTTAGAGCAATAAGAGTGAAGTTTATAAAGTATGTTACAGAAGATTACAAATGATTTTTTTTTTATTGTTTTAGTTCATGTGTTATGAACTATTGTCTAAATTATAGGCAAAGACATTCTTATTTAGTATTACTTTTAAATGAAATATTAATTTCATTTGATTCATTACTGTTCACATAAACAATTAGAACAGAAATGTAAAGATAATATTAAGCTAAGTGTACAATAAAATTTTATATGATTTTAAAGACTAAAAATATCTTAAGAGACGGTCCATATATTTTAATACATGATTTATTTTATTTGAATTTATGAGAGAGTTGCTGATCTGCGGAAGATGAATGTTTTAATAAACAAATCAAAATAACTAGCCGCAAGTAACTGCACCAGTTGAAAGTAGACTTGATGGAATTACACGTTTATTCTAATATACAATTCTTAAGTCTGCCTATAATTTTTGTCTAATTTATTTATTCTTGTTAGAATATACTGCAATAAAACAAGATTTCTAAATCTTTCCGCCCAAAATATGCAATATGGAAACTTTTATTGTTAGTGCTATTCTATTCTCAAAAGAGGTTAAAAATATGTACATGTACTGTCTCTAATATTCAAAAACTATTTGTTAATAAGAATTTTTAAGTATAGCAACATTTTTTGCTGTGAGTGATCCCTGTCCTATAAAATATGGGGACGCTTCTCTAATTAGTTGATACCGTCTTACTTTTAAGATAGTGTAATCTATTTTCTCTGAATTAATATTGTATAGCTCCACTATTTCGATCACTATTTACAAACAACATTTTCTGAGAGTGCCATGAACATGTTGAGTTTATAAGACATTGTATAAAAAGCAATGACGAATCTATTTATGAAAAATCCATCTACTTATTAGTATATACGTTAGAAATATTGAAATAGTTTATTTAAATAAATAATAATAGAATACTGTAGTCGTAATGTTAATATTTTGGGAGGAACTAATCATGTGTCTGCTGAAATAAAAAATTGCATCTTTTTATACTAGGGCTTCATTCGCCCTGGAATCATGTAATATTTTGTCAATGTTAACGTTTTTATTTATTGGACGAATTATAATCTTGAGTACTGTGTGGAGAAAACTGCATCTATCTTAATAAGTAAAATAAAAGAACTATCTATTTATTAGTTATTGTTTGAAAGACTTTACTCTGTCAAAATGGCTACTTTTCGCCAAAGGTACATTCACCAATTAATATTCTACGCAGGAGCAAATATAATTTTTAATCAATGTCACGAATTCGAACAATTGGTTGTGTCTAGGTGATATTGTTTTTAATAGGATCGGTATAAAAAATCTTCGAAAAACAAACACCATATCTATATTTGAACTATATGACTTATTATACTAAAAAAAAAACTTTTTTAATTTCTTTACTTTGACACGTACGACAGTTTGTCGTTGTTTTTTTTTCTAATAAATAAATATTGTTTTTTTTATAACCAGATATGCAACACTTCCTTAATTTGTTAATCTATCGCGATAGAATTAATTATTAATGTATTATATTAAATTAGCACTAATTGTAGTAATTTGTTTGTATATTGGAACAGATTATACAAGCGCATAATACATTGTTGCAATTTATTATTTAAATTTAAATGTAATTAATTAAAATAAAATAGCCGTTGAAGTTATATCGAGGATCATTTGGATGCGTCATCACTATCTGGTGTATGTATAGGTAATATACAGGGTTGCATCGTTACTGTCACACTTTTTTTTATATATATTTTACTAGTCTAGGATTTTTTCAAAAGTATTTAGTAAAAACTTTGATTCTAGTTCTCTAAATTTTGTATGAATTTTTGTTGTTTTGTTTCCTATATTTCTTTTATAGGAAAATTTCCTATATTTCTTTTAAAGGAGGCCTTTATTTATCGATGTAGGTATTGGTATATTATATCGTGAGCATTTTTTGGTTATGTTGAAAATTGACTCAAGTAGGCCGTATTAACCCATAAAAAAACATAGTATTAATAAGTATTATTTTTTTCATCTAGCAACCCTGTGAGTGTGTCAAATTTCCAATAACATTATTTTGGCGCGCATCAGACGCATCGACGATGGAGATATGGGCGACATGTTGGACGCGGCCGTTCACCTGAACCGCGACGATGGCTTTATGACACTGATATTTGCAGACGAAAATAATAACCACCTTGACCAGATAACTATTGTGGAATATTTTTATTTAGGTAGCATATAACGAACCGAAATTATATTAGTCATTCTTCCGAATTCAAAAATCTTGTAATTTGTTTTTGCAGGCGGTCTACAGATTATTTAAACTTTTAAGATATGAAAAATATAGATAATTCCATGAATTAAATTATTAAATAACATTTACTATATAAAAACTTAGAATTATTTCTCATCGTGTAAAAGGAAAACCCGTAGAAACTTATACTGTGACACCACTTAGAAAATTCATAAACAAAACGTTTTATTTCAGCTATAAATCTGAATAATTATTTTAGTGGGAGCAGTTCAGAATTTTCTAAATAATAAATCATTGAAGTAAGGCACAATGCTCCTGGCTCGGTGCGTTTACGATCGCTTACAAAGATCCAGTAAACACAGATTCACTTTGTTTGAAGTATGGATGGAGAGGGTGACCATTATTTAAGTAAAATGTGATACATACTACAGTTACGGTTAGCTTAGACGATTAAAATAATATTACATACTACAAAAATAACGACAACTAATAATAAGGGTTAATCATATGTCAGAAATATTTGTGTAACAGTGTTACCAATTAACTAATAATTATCTTAAAATTGCTCATATAAGTTATTTAGAGGTAGAAATAATATGTATAATTTTTTTTAATACATTATAATGTATTAATTCTTTCATTTATATATAAATCAATGTAAACGGATTTTTATATGTGTAATTTACTTATAATCGGCCAGTGTAAAGCATCGTCACATTTCCTTGGCTCCATCCGGCGCGCACTCGCTGACAGACATATGCGCGGCGGAAGATGGCGTCGTTAGAGCTGTCGTCACCGCCGCCATAAACGTAAATACACGCTTCGATTTTTCTTTCAGGAAATGCACTCAGTGCTGCCACCGTTAATGTTGTTTAGGAGGTCGTCATAAAAAATATATTTTATTTTAATATCGTCACAGTTTTTATTACAGAGTTCTTAAATCGTGTGATACATTATAATCACGGTTTTGGCAAATCGGTTTCGTTTCGGGATATTCAATCCGTGCTATACTTGAAGATTTTTTGTGCACCTACTGTTTATTGAGATTTCTTATGTGCATATACGTATACGTACCTATACAGGTACTAATTAGTTATAGTATTGTTAATTTTTAATTTAAAAATCAATACATATTTCACATATTACGTAAGTTTTTCTGTCCCGATGTATGTAACTTAAACCAAGCAAAATACTGCTAGTGTAATATGTAGGCTTTTTATTTATAAGTGCATCTAAAAATATAATAAAGGTAAAAAATTTACGAAATGGTAAAAACAATTAGATTATTTTACCAGTCAATAACATAATGGGTATATAGAAAATGAATCGTATAATATTTTATAAAAAAGTAAGATCTAACCTTGGTTTATTTAGGTTCTAGGTATTTTTTTATCAACTGATCTCTCAAATATTAATTAACCTTACAAAATCAATATACGTCAATGTTATACAATCAACATTAGAGTAATATTAAGTCAAAGAAATGATTTTAATGTCAACAATTACTGTGACGTAAAAAAATGCGGTCTGTCAAAATCTCGGAATCCATTTTGACGTAGTAGCTGTCAGTGATTAAATAAAAATATTTGTATAAATAAATGATCGAGCGCAAAACTAGCGTTGGATGTATGAAATTGTAAATTTCAACTAAATACCAACATTGGAGTCTATTAGCATGTGTCTGTAGCGATTGTGTGACTCATTAAACATTTAATTTTATTTGTTTCTATCCCGCGTGGGCAGATGGGTTGGTACAAACCGCCCAGCATCCGTCGCGCTCACTCTCATCAGATTCATCTCTGACTGGATGAAATGGCACAACGCCCATCGGTGATGATTCCGACTAAAGAAATTACAAGATTCTTCTGAATTACCTGTTGCCAGTTTAACGTTTTATTTATATATATTGAATCTTATTTTATAATATTTAATTTGAACTTCGATGTGGTTTCTTGGAAAATGTTTGATCAAAGGAGGTGAAATACCTTAAATAAATAACTACTATTTATTTATCGTCTCTTGATAAGTTATATAATATAACCTATCAAGAGACGGAAGAGACGTATCAATATAACTTATATTACAAGTACTTCGAGTTGTTTAAAAAAAATAAAAAAAAAATGAAGATAGAAGCGGATAGTTTTCAACTTAGTATTGAATATTTTTCTATTTTATATTTTGTTTACTATAATATAATTTTGCTTTAAAAAAAAACTAACTATAAACAAGTCCCATTCATAGAAAACACAAAATTCTAATTATTTATTTTCTTACACAAATTGTTATTTGTTTTGTAACTGTAGGTATTAACGAGCAATTTAATTATGTTAATATTAAAATATGTATTTGATATGTTTTGTACCAACGAATAATTTGTTCCTATCGTCAACATCGAACACAATGCGGAATATTTCTTCCAATTATATTTATTATAATAAATAATATATATTATGACAAAACTTACGTAAAACTCTTTTCACGTTTATGACATTAGCATTCACTAATGTTGCAAGTACGAAATATAATTATTCTTTTTTCTTTCACACTATATGAATCATTTGTTTTTATGGATCGTTATAAAAAAATATATGTTTTAAATTAATTATAAAAAACTGCATTGATCCACGAAATAGTGACAAAATTAATTATTGTCCCGAAAATAAAGCTGTTTGAAATATAAATCCTTTATTGGGTTATTATATATAATCTATATAAATATAAATATGTCAAGTTTTTAAAATAATGTTATTTTTTATGTATTTTTTTTTATTCTTTAAAATTCGTAGTTTAAAAATATGATAGAATACTTGTTACCTGTTACCTGAGCACAGATTACTTATAAAATGTGTACCTATAACAAAACTCTTACAGGCAAGTGAGTTATATTCTGTTGTTTATTGATTGTTATACAGCGAGTGTTTTTTGTGATATGTTCACATAAAGTGCGGTAGCGGATGCGGAAGCGAAAAAACATTGCTTTATTTAAACATTTTATATTATAAAATAAGGTATACCTATGACATATTTTTTATACTTCCCATGTTATATACATGTGGCGTTTACGTTTTTTATTTATTTAAAATACTTTTGGGGCTGCTGTTTCTCTACTCTTTCTATAGCTTAGATGTCCTAAGGATATAATGTTTCAGGGAACAATAGTTAATTTTTAACCGTTAAATCGTGACAAAATTTGTTAACAGAATCGTGCATTCATACCTACGAGTATATATATCCATTAACGTATGTTTTTGCTTCAATAATTTTTTTTTAACCAATAAATTATCACTAGAACGGGAACAGATATTAGATTTGCATCAAGAACATTAAATCCTACATAGGATATTAGACAGAATAAACAAAAATCATTGCCTTTTATAAAAGATGATTAAAGAAAAAAAAAAATTTAAAATAGACGAATAAATTAATGATATTTTTTTAAATGATTTCAGGTAATTCTGCCGGTGCTACACCTAAATATTAGCAAAAAGTCGATATATATGTATATAAGTTACCTTATTATTATTTATACTATAAATTCAAACATTGTTTGCCGCTTCTTGTTTACCGCGCGTTGAATGATCCTGCAGTTTATTAGATACAGGAGCACTCCAAAATAAACCGCCGGCTTCTTGCTAACATCAAAGTTATTTACTATAAGAATTACTAAATCTCAGGGCTGGCAGACAAACTACTGACTTCGGTACAGCTAATATAAAAAAAAAAAACCGACACGTAGCGCCCGAAAAAGAAAGCGATATCGTAGAGGTTAGGAACCATATTGTTTTTATGTTATAATATAAAGGATGATCACGTTCATACATAAAGAACAGCCCCTAGTCGTGTGATGGTGGGCGTTGGGCGTGAGGCGGGCCGGAGTCGTGTCCGACGACAGAAGCGTTCGTCTCGCGCGGCTGTGCGCGCGCGCATTAACTAAAAGCGAACTGATTTATAGTGCCAGTGATATTATAGGATGGAGAGCCAAGAGTGGCGCGAGGACTGGCACCAGCCGAGACAGATGGACGGTTAGTGGGTTTTTTAATCACAGTCCTGATGAGTGATATGCGATTTTAGCGTTCAGGTTGTTTTGCATGGACCGTTGATGTAATGTTATAGAGCATGGGACGAGCGATACGTACGTCCGTACGACGTTGTTCTGGCTAGATCATTACACTGATTGTAACCTTCCAATCGCCAGTTCTATGATATATTTTGGTACAATAATTTATTAAACCAAAATTGTTTAGAAATTCTTGATAAATAAGCTTGGGAAACCTCATGATAAAGTCTGATTTTAATCGTCATGTACTTATATGTGTAGCTTAGAAATTTCGCACGGCGTCAATCAAATAATAAAATATTAATATATAAAAATGCTCAACTGGCAGCATTCATCCGAAATTACCACGAAGGTTTTATAACTCGATAGCGATGGCGAACTCGTTTAAAGTCAAATATCGAATTTAATCTTCTTCATATAAAATATATGAATGTTTTGTAATGTGTTAAATTAACTATAATATAGTTTGTAACAATGCGGAACTCGTCTCTCTGTGAACGTACACTGATCTCTCATCACCAGGGCTCGATGACGCCTAAATGCAGTCTATTTTGTATCTCAGCCTCAATCACGAGAATCATAAAAGCTTTTAACAATATCAGCTTTTAGTTTGACTATCGCGAGACGTTTGTACATTTTTATCGTTTTGCTACACATGAATCGGTCAAAATTAATTTAATTATAAGATATTTTTAATATAATCTGTGTCTCTTTTTTATGCTATGGCTTCAATCGCACATGAATCGTGGAATATTTTGCCAATGTTAACGTTTTTGTTTCTCGGACGAGTACTAATCTTGAGTAGTCATATATCTGTTACATTAAAATGGATCCCAGTTGTATCTGTCATTAATTTATTGTTATGAATCATTTAACCTTTTACACTCCTGTCTTTTAACGATCGTTGTCTCTTCCTAGCACTTAGTAATTATTTTTTTCTCGGCTGCATACATTATATAAATATGAGACGGTTCATTCATCTATCTCTCGTCGCGAACACCCGAGCGATGACTGACAAGGAATTCCGCAGAGACAGTAGAAACATGCCAAAAATACTTTTTATTCTGTTCCACAGATAAAAAAGACGATTAGACACAGCAGAAATAAGGCTCTTAATACATTCTACTTTTAATTAAACGCTCACGTCAAAGACGTAGAACGGGAAATTGATGCGGATAAGAATTTGAAAAAAAAAAAGTTACATATGAATTGTTTAAAAAAAAATATTGTGATATAAGAAAATCCTAAGGTAAATAGTTAATGTCTGTGCAAAAAAAATTACTTATAAAAAAGTGCATATTAAAACAAGAGCAGAATCCTCTCAACGTATCTTGAGGTCGTTAATCATGAGCAGGGTGCGCATATGTCAATTGAAATAAATGTGCTGCGGGGTGGGCTGAGTTTTTTGTGATAATTAGGCAGTGGATCGTTTGGAACAAATTGTTCTCTATGTTTACTATTATAATGAATTATTTCATTAAACTATAATAATTGATTTCATGTAAACGGACGTATGAAAACAGATAAAATAAAAAAATACAGCTAAAGATTTAGGTATCACTGCTTTATATTAAAAATCACGGTGTTATCTCTTAAAAATAAAAGATTTATAAAGAAAATAAACTATTGTTAAGCAAATTAAAAAGTATTATCAGTTTTGTTATTAAACTTTTATATTATATGTATACGATATAATTTTTTGACAATACTCTGTATCGTGGGTGGCGGTACGATGACTTGCAAAAAGAAAAAAAATTCAAAGTTGAAGTATTGTGTTACAAATTGTATACTTGCTCTACTTAGTGAAATAAATAAAAAATAATGTAATATTACTTTTTCATTATTATATCAATTTGATACATATTCTGAGGCGTTTAAAAACACGCATTCGAATTTTCATTACAATCTGCATTGAACAATTTGCGTATTTATAAAAAAAAAAAAAATAATCTCGGTAGATATAGAAACTTTTTAGTATTTTTTATTTTTATTTTGAAACCTTTGTCAACAATCTGGAGGGACATAAATCAGCTCTATTTACAGTTAAGTCCGTAAGTTCTTGCGCTCTTAACAAATGCGATGCGGATAACTAAAACATAAAATGTCAAGGGTTGTTAAATATTCTGACCCAAGAATACGCGTTCATCCGAGTAGGTAATGCGTTTATTATTTTTAAATAACATTTTTCATATTAATTTCTTATTTAAAAATTTTCATAACTCACCAGATTATAAAAATATTCGATTTATCAATATGAAAGGATAGTTTTTAGTAGTTTCATTACCTAATTTATAAAACTCGTTATTCAGAGTACTTTTAGCAGTATTAAGGTTATTTGTATAACAAACAATTTCTTATAAACACGATCTAATCAAAATCTATAGACAATGAAATAAATATAGGCGCCCGAAAATCGGTTATTCGGGATCATAAATCTTATAGGTAAAAATTTAAAAATACATTTAGTGAAATGCATTTAAAAGATCTATTTGTAAAACTTTTAACAGTCAAATAACGTTTCACCTCTGATAAGATAACGCCACGTGTCTGCAATGTGTCATTTTTTTTTTTAAATACAAAACGCGCGTAAAAAAGTTGCCCTACATCTCGAGTGATTTTGATCAAAGTTTTATAGGAGCGGAGTTTTAGCACGGCTTGAATTTTTTTAGCTCTTCATTTTTAATTTAAATAAGAACTTCTTTGTAGAAACTCCGATTATTTTAGGCTTTACGACGTCCAATCTAAGAGGAATCAATATTTTTTCAATGTGTCCATTTACATCTAGAGAAAAATAGAAAATCGGTAGGCGCTTGTTGCTTAGAAAGAAAAAACTGATATTGTATTAACTTGCAATCAGAACTGTAAAGCTTTCAGACTTTTCCGCGTTTCTCTGAGAGTTTTCAGTGTAAAAAACAATTTCTGTGTAAATCATAAATATTGTTAATGAAAACAAATAAAATAATTTAATGACGTCATCCCTATATCCTCCATGGTTGGAAATTAAATAAATTCTTTGAATATTTTAATGTTGGTTTTTGCAATTAAAATATACAAAGGCGATTCATTTTATTTTTTTATCTCATAAGTGGAAACTGTAGTTGTTACTGTTGCAACTGCATAATATTTCTTTCAGACCTATCTTGACTTTTTTTCGTCACTGACTATTTTAAAATTAAGAATAAAATTATTTCAAAGTCAGTTTTCCTTCAAATTTAATACGTTTACATTTTTTTTTAGTCTGTAATGAAGCAAAGGCACTACCTAGTCCTCAGCCGTTAGCTCAAACCTATTTTATCACTCACCCCCTATAAAACAAACTTTGTCTCTTTCCTGACCATTAAATAACCTAGTTTGATATAAACAAGTAATACTAATTAATTTTCTCTTTATTTAACTTCATTGCTTTGTCATTTAAAATACTCTTTCCTACTAGTTTTAAATCGAGCTTCAGCGTATTACACACACACACAAACGCACGCACACACACACACACACATACACACACACACATACACACACACACGCACACACACATTTACAATTTAACATTTAATTCAACTTTAGTAATTTTGTTAATTGTATTGTGTAGTTGAACTGCATCTCGTGTCGTCGCCGACGGTGGGTGGCTGTCAAAATATTTTTAGACGACGCTATACTTTATTGCATGAACTTTAGAATAAATACATTAAAAAAAAAAACAATATTCAATGAAGGTCCAATAAATAAAAACTTTGACATGACTAAATATTTCAGTGCGAATGAAGCCATAGTATTATACATACACACTAAACATAATTCGGTGAGTAAATCTTACATTAAATGCCCACGTTCGTTGGTTTCCTTATCATCACATTTTCAACATGGAACTCATTTTCAAGCTTTAGAATTTTGTATTCTACCTCCTTAAATAAACTTATGATGATGAGATCTAAGATTTTCGCGAGTTTTATTCATTTAAATGAAACTAGTATTATTCGGATATACCTCGTCTGCCTCGTCTGCCCGTGATCACGGTTGCTGCTAAGTAACCGAAACGTCGGGATTATGTAGTTTTTAAATAATAAAATCCGCGTAGTATATCCGAATAATACTAGTTTCATTTAAACTTATGATGAATAGGTGTGTGCGGGTTAAATGTGTAATTCTATATTGTTTCGGTGCCCTTACACTTTTCGCTCCTTTGTCTTCAAAGAATGTATTTCATTTTTAACAGCGTATATAAAACGCTTTGACTTATACGATCAGGAAATATATTTTAAACGACATCACAATCTTATTGTTTAGAGATTGGGTATCCGATATGCTTAGTACAAGTTCGCAACGTCTCGTCGCATACGAAGCAGCTCGCGTTTTCCATTCAACAACATACACTACTGTTATAATGTTCGAATGCGTATGGATAACTAACTGTGAACGGCCCGTATGAAGTTGTCAACTTGGACTAAGCATGTTGAACGGGAATTATTATGGTTTTACGAAGTTTTAGGAAGACACCGGTGTAAGTACCTAAGTTTTGCTAAAGCCCTGTGGAAACGGTCTCATAAATTCTCATAACTGATAGATTCTCATAGAAATCTGTATCAGAAAATTTTTAAATTTTATAAATATTTTTTTAACTGATAAATTCTGATACCCGGTTAGCTGTTTTGTATCAGAATTTATAAGACTTTTTCCACAGGGAGCGTGGCGAAACATATTATAAAGCAGTTATTTCTAGTTTCTTAGAACTAAGAACGAAACGTCATTTGCTATTGAATTATATTCTTCAAATTGTAACATTGTTATAAAAAAATACTTTTGTAGACATAAAACAATCTCCTGCATCTAGGAATGGGACAGAAGGTTGAACTTTTTGCAAAGTTTACTGATACAGTAATGAATGATAGGTAAAGATATAGGTTATATATGATTAGCATAGACTATAAACAAAGCTCGAACCCGTCGTGCAAAATCGCAAATCAATCCGAATGAATAGATAGTTCCAATCTAGTTTCTATTAATTCGGTATGCTGGAAATTTTTATGTAATACATTGCAGACGATCTCATACATCGTGAGAATACGAAAAAAACAAACAAATCGCAACAATATCCTAATGTCTATAAAAATTACGCAACAATTCCCCAGTTCTAATTCCTCTACCACGTGATGTCGAATCTTTGTTCTTCCATTACAACGTATAAACAAATACAAAACAAGTTGTAAATTATATATGATAGTGTTTGTTATTATAAGTTTAATTTTATCGAAATCGATGCGTGAATTACAATAGTTATGGCTGTAGAATAAACTTGTCTATAACAATTACGATATGGGGCATCATGAGGGTGACGTATCAAACATGTTTTAGTAATTTTTTTTTAGTTTTTTTTTGTCGTAAAGGATTTCCTAAACCCTCATCCTAATTTTTGTATTATAAAAAAATTGTATCTGCAAAAATATAAATTATAATATCGTAAAATAATCGAGACAAATTCATAATATTATTGATTACTTTTATCCTTCGATAAACAAACATTAAAATCTATTAAATTTATATTAAAACCACGGAAATGAGGATGTCCAAAGAGCGCAACGCGTCTTCGATGTGCCTCGATATCGCTAAACAAAATAAACTTAAGATCGTCCTATGTTTATTATTCTTATATTTAATTTTGAACGCGTCCATATTGATTCTTTGAAGTCCGCAGAAGTTGCTGCGTCTTTGATACTTTAAGTATTTTATTTGTTATTTCACCTTCTGCGTTGATATCTTATATATTTGAAACACCAACACCGTCTTGGTAAAAACCAATAGGTGTTCGTGAGTTGCGATAGTTCAATTATTTGGAGAGGTGCACTATTTGTTTCTGTTTTGAGATATCGAAATATGACGTTACTATGCTTTGATCCCCTTAAAGAGCCGAATTTGTTGATAGAGATTAGTTCCAAATTCAAACGGTATTTGTATTGAGGAGCGGGGTCACGTACAACAGCTGTTGTGATGTACGGCTCTGGTTCGCGTATCGCTGAATATGATTTTAAATGACTAATTCCACAACATAAACATTCCCGTTCTCATGAGGCTCCGCGGTTGAAGTGTTATTGTAAACACGTGTTGATTTGTTATTGAATTTTAATTCGCAGCATTATATTAATTAAGCATTAATTAGATACGATCGGAACTGTAATGTTGGTAACAATGCAATTTGTATGTCCCTTGATTTATCACGCAGGTCGAAACTTCCTGAAGCCGTCATGTTGGTACACATGAGTGGAGATGGACTTTTTTTTAAATCTAAAGTCGCATGCATGATAGCTTATCTGTGGAGACATAATTTTTAAATTTTAATAAAGATATTCTATTGTTGTTAAAGACCTAGTTGTGTGAAATGATTTAATAAATTCTGTTAATCTATGGTTGTTGAACAACAGTGCATCACCTAATATTATTTAGCATAAAGCAGTAAGCGAATTTAACAGAACTCTTCCCATTCAACGTTTTATATTGTGCACCTCGGTGAAGATCCCATTCCATGCTGCCACAGCTTTTAATTATGAGCTCCAAAATATATTTTTACTGTGAGAGCGCACACGATTTATACGTTTGACATTTAGTGGAATTTCCTCCAATAAACAAAAACTTTGAAATAAATAACCCTACCCCTCAGTTACAAATTACGCGTTTGAAACACAAGATACGTCTTGGGAACTTGAAGGATGCTTTATGATGTAGGCATACATATATAGGACACGTATATTCCTTAACTGTCATTCCTATACGAATAAGGACACTCAAAGTGAACTATGTTCTGAATGTACATATTTTGATAAACTGTATTAGTGTCTATGTATTAGATTTTTTCTGGTTTTTGTTCGAATTCCGACAACATAAGTTATATCTCTCATTCCCTATCCAATTAAGAGTATAACTAAAACTATTATTATAAAGTAATACAGCATTACGTGGACGATACATTACCGGGTAGGGGTGTAACGCGAATGAAATCGACGACTTAATTTCTTTATACTTTGATAAAAATCACTTGATAAATATATGGTCAGATTATGGTTAAAACTGTAGGTGCGACCCTGAATTATATAACTTTTTATATAAATCACGGTTTTATACAATGAATCGGTTCTAAAAACAAAAATATATAATGAATTTTAACTATATCATCAATTCAAATCAAATTTACGCTTTCAAATTAATCACTTAGGAAATACTCGATAGTTCAGATGCTTAAAATGATTACAATGTATTAAATAAAGCTTTTTACGTGTTTATGAATTAGTAATAATTGATAGTATCCAAAAATAGTTAATGATAGAGGAATCGGTTTCGTCGTTAGAAACACAAATCACAATTAGTGCCCGCGGCCGACCGTGGTAGCAATGCGAATCAGTGGGTTGCCAGTTGAAATAAAATCTATTTGATTTAAAAGAATTTAATAAATTTAATGTCCTTACGAAATACAAATGAGATTATTCCTATCTAATTTAATTTTTAATTTTCACTCCTCAGATACATCTGATTGATGTAGCTGATATAAATGTATTTTTTAATATACTTTAATGTACATTTAAATTTATATATTTTTTTCTACAAAAGAACCTGAAGGTTTTTCCTTTGATCATTAATTTTAATGAGTTTTATTTTACAATTAAACGATCGCATGATTCCGTTTCGAATGCCGAATGTCTGAGCAACGGCCAAGAGGTATCAAGGCATGTTGTCACGTATCAATCAGCAATCATAACATTTCCATTGGATGTCGAGATATTTGTCCACGTTCACACTCCCTGCCAGCCGGCTTGATGGATGCACAGCAATTAGTTTTAAAATTTATTTGACAGCTAAACTTTTCGAGGACTTATGGCTCTGACATCATCTCGCACTAATTGTTGCTTGCTCGCTTGCAGATGCTTTGGATTCTGGTTATATTTGTGGCACGATAATAATCAGGAATTAATTATATTCAGAGCCAAAATTGTCAGCCCGTTATTCAGTTTGAAAATGGAATACTGAAAAAGGAAACAGAATATAAAAATATTATTATAGAAAAGAAACATAAAACGTAGACAAGCATAATTATACTATTACTATCTAAACCGAGTGTTAAGTTTTTTTAAGATTTCGACATCTTCGAAGGCATTATAAATTAAGTAACACGTAGCTACACGAGTCTAGAAGGTTCTTTAACCAGAACAAAATTATTATATATATATATATATAGTATGAGGTTTATTTTAAAATTAAGACGATAAAAATAAGATGATATTATTTATAAGTAAATATGATATATAGAAGAACGAAATACACAACACAGTAACGAACAAGTATAAATCGAGTATCAAATAGGTATCAGAATTTAGTCCAGGAATAGATTTGCTTGGCAGCATCAGTCAATCAGCTATCAAAACAACCCGATGCAGCGACATCTAGCGTGGTTCAGCGTTCCTAGAATAATGGATTGATGGGACAGGAAATTCGCAGGCAACATTGACGGTTTCGTATGTTTGCTTTAATTAAAACAGAGATACGTTTATCGATAAATTTGTTGCTTTCACCTATTAACTATTTCAATTCGTCGTGTGATTATCACAATACATGTACCATAATTTGGATGATTGATTTATATTCCAGCAAGAAAACTATGAAATTACTAGGAGTTTTTTTTAAGCGCTAGTAAAATCACACGATTTTAAATCATTTTCGTAGTAATCATCTTTTATTTATTTTTTAATAAAATACTTCATTTACATAAGGCATGATTTTCATTCGGTTTCATTTGTTTCTAGCTCGAAGCGTAATTATGTTTTATATATTATATTTAATTTCGAATAAATTTAATCATAAAAAAAGGAAAAAAATGTTGATATTTTTTTAACTATATTTGATTCAACATCGTTTCGGTTATTTGTCTCTATAAATCTTTATTACGTTTTTATTTAAATGTTTGTGTATAAAAAATGTACATGTTCATGTCTTCGTATCTTCAAAGTGACGTGCTAGTATTGGCTTGTTAACGAGCAATTCTCGATATGCTGACACAGAGTGATCGAGTGATGTGGATTAATTTGTGAGGAAGAACATTTCTATTTGTAAATAAAACTTAAGTGGAATTGTTCCGGGTGGCGGGTTATACTTATGAATTGTTTGTGCGATGGCCACTGTTTGTTTTAATTACTTTATGACTCATTCGCGTACTTAGAATATTTTCTACCATTTGGCTGTGAGGCGTTGAGTAATGTCATTGTGACAGTTACGAATAAAAACTTTTTTTTTTTTTTGTAATCTATATTTATAAACTGTATCGACACTAATTATAGTACTTGTTAATTGTTAATGTTTAGTTTTAGCATTTTAAAAATGGATTTGTTTACATTTGTTTGTAATGTGTATCGTATGAGCGCGTAAATCAAACTCAATGGATACTACACGTGTGGCTCACTTCACAGGGCTGTGTTTGGTTATATATTTATATATTGACGCTATATTTGTTGTTCAACAATATCACCACAAACAGAATTATAGATTTAAAAATTAAAACAATTTTTAAAACTCTAATTAATAGTTTGACTTTATCAATGCTTACCAGTAAGAACTTCAACTTGTTTATTAATAGCCACAATGGAACCGAATTGCCCACTTGGTATTGACAACGCGATTTCATAATTGGTATTCTTAGCGTCGTTCAAAAGAATAATATAATCGGAGTATCTTACACTCTAAGTATAAAAAAAGACTAAAGTTGTAAATAAACAGTCCGTGGTTATATATTTAAATTAATTTTGGATCAATAAATCGCTGGCAACCCTGAGTGCAACATGAGCGCTGCAACTACCGCGGTCAATCAATGCCGATTTATTGCTGGGTGGATGGCGTTTGTGACAATAATATAACACAAATTAGTTCACCTGGTTGCTGCTCACACAAGTCTTATTAATTCTGTTGCTGCTTAGCCTGTGTCTATGACATTCATGTACAAAATATATAGTATATATATATATATTGTAATATCTTAATATCACTATTTAATCTAATGACAACCTAATTAGATATTTTAAGTTGTCATCTGTAGCTCTTTTAGTTTGTCATGAATAACCGACGAATGTGTTATTTAAATATTTAATTATTTAACGGAATAAACCGAAAATCATGTTATCGATTTTTCACACATACCTTATTATTTTTACTTTTCGATTCTAATTTATTATACTTTAAGTAAACTCTTCTAGAGTCTGACAATTAAGTTGCGTTTACACGATGCATGTGTTTAAATTGGTCGTATAATAAATTGCATAAGGTAATTAGATTCACTGTTGATTTTTATTTTTTATCTATGTTTATAGAGACACATAACTCTCGTGCAAGCCCACCTTAATCACGGCATTAGATCGATATATCAGTATAGATATTGCAAATTATTTAGCTGCGTATAAAATTGACAAGATTTACCGACTGCACAGCATTTGGAGTGGAACGGGACCCATTAATACAGCTGTCCTTTCTAGATTTATAGTTCTCTAAAATACTAATTAACTTATAATGTGCAGCCAGTACAGGGAAGAGTGTGTTACGGCAAAGCAAATCTTTATAATTAATACAACGATATTAATAATATAAATATCACGGGAACTAACTCTTTATTTTAGTACATGTACCGTATGTCATAAACCATAGAGAATGTGATAAAGAGGAAAGTATTTATTTAAAGATCAGAAAAAAATATAACAAGTCCTTACATGACTTCACCTTCATAACAATTAATATAATAAAGTATGTTTTTAATACAATGGAATGCACATTAGTTTCTGGTATTATGCATATGAAACAAAATGTGACAATTACACTTTTTTTTTTTTTTAATTCTAAAAATTTATCGTTTCCGACATGCCAAGTGCTGTGTGCTGTGTAGGAATGTTATTATTAAGTGTGGTTCTCACGATTCAAGTTGCATTCTACTTATCAATTGACTTAAAATTCTAAAATAAGTTATGCTATAGCTAGCTTTATTAACTTATAATCCCTGTATATGTTCACAGTCGATAGTATTTTTTTTCATATTATTGATTATCTGTATTGAAAAGAGCTGTCAAACTGATTGTTTTTTTTTTTTTTATATGTTAATAGAAATCTGCTTTGATTCGACGTACAAAGTCACTGTTGTTATTCATGGCTATCAAATTTAGAAGTTACTCCTATTATTTATTTTATATGTCATTTTTTTGTCCACATTGTGTTATTTTAAAGAGCATTACGCTTGCATATTTATTTGTTTTAAATCTAACCCCACTCAGCGTTTCCATATTGGGAGTTTGGACCAATCAGCGACTAATAGCCACGTAATAATAAATTTGTGTAATGCTGAGATGTTAAGGTGTTTATTTTAATATTGTCGATACATCATATCCGACACCAGCGCTGGTGCTATAAAGGATAACGTTCTAAAATAAGGGGATCGTTGTCTTAACGTCGTAAGTATAGTTATCATCGCCTGGCTTATTTATAACGGAGTCGTTCTCAATTTATAGTTTCAGATTTCGATTTTCCCATTGGACCAATTAGTTGAGTGAGATGTCCGCCATTGAGTGGACGCTTTCATTTTTATGGTTCATATTTTGTTAGATTACTTGTGAGCTCGTCTCGATTTCGTATTTTTTTTAATGATCGCGTTACAGTGGATAGTGGATACATAATTATTATCTGTGCCCGTTCTCTCTTGTCGTTGACCGTTGACCGTCGTAGGTATGTGATTTGGTATATGTTTAAATAGAATATACGACAAATATATATCACAAATCCTAAATTTTTTAACCTTATTTATGAGAAAATAACTTGAGATTTTCTGTAATATAATTCTTTCGGCAGTACCTTTCTTGTTTATTAATCTATTTTCATAATATCACGTTCTTTCCGTTTATTTATTAATTCCTTCGATCCTTATATTTTAAGGATAATAAAAGGGTACAAACTTCCCTAACAAACTTAACAAACTTCCCTAACAGTAATGGTGACGTCTTTATTCATACTTAGATTCGCGACTATTTAAAAATCTCCATAGATTAATTTTTATTTCTCTTACCTATAATAGTTGTGCTATGAAATAAAATGATTAGAATTTAGGTCCTTTTTGTTCCGCCACTTTTTTTATAATATTTACATACAAATATTTGATAAGTATAAGGTATCTGTGAGTTTTATTTTTTCCTGTGAAATTTATGTCTTCATTAATAGTTTAAGACAGGTTATAGTCATTCATTCACTCCACGACGCTGCCTTCAAAGGCTAGCTTTTATGAGTAACATACTTAAATACTATAACGTGCGAAAACTTATGAAAGTAATACTGTTTACGATCTGTATATAGTGCCAACTTAGACTAAGACCTGCTCGTTTAGAAGGTACCCTTAGTCTAAGTAAGGAATCCATTTATAATTTAATATCAAAATTTATCGTTATATTTAAAGCGAGTTTTACCAAAGTAACATTTTTATAGGTGGGTAGTATTGGAAAAGTTTAGAACTGGCCAGTTAGAAGCATTGGTAATGAAAGCTTTTTTGAATTTCCATTTTGGAACTCTTTGGTAACCTAGTGTAGTTTCTTGCATGCATTTGTTATTTGTTTTTATGAATTGGCGGCAAATATAAAACTTATTACACGTGAAAATTGACCTAACGCGAGAAAATTTACTGTCAATGATATTATGACTTCCGTTGTGGGATTACTCAACAACAAAGCTATTATAGGCTGCGATTAGGATTTCTAAAGGCCCCATCTTGTGCCAGTGTTTACAATTGGTTTAACGAGTTAAAGCGTGGGCTTAGCAATCTTAATGAAGATCCGAGTGAGGGACGCGCTTTAACAGCGTCTAATGAAGGCAACATCAATGTTGTGCGACGTATCATAGAGGAAAATAAGTGAGCGACCTATCAGCAGATACGGGCAAAGTTCAAAAAATATTACGCGAAAATTTAGGATTCGGGAAGCTTTGTACCAGATGGAATCCCCATACTTTACGCGACGACCAGAAATACCTTCGTATGGACTGGTGTCACCAAATGTTGACGATGTGTGGAGAGGAACGGAGATTACTTCGAAAAACAATAAAAGTATTGGAAAATTTCTGCATTAATCCGTTTTTCATTTTCTAAACATTTTCAGTGTTACCTAAGTATTGTAACTGTTGTAAAGCATACTATGTTGCATGTTCTATGTCCCTACCTGCTACGGGATTGAATCTATATAAACATTTCCAAATTTTTCGTTCGCTTACATTGTTACTATCAGATTTGGAGTTGTATGAATGGAAAACGTGAAACCGTCGGTATTTAGTTTGGAGATACTCGTACTAAGGGTAGTGTTATAAAATTACTTCGTTACCATGATTTCGCTTATTCAAAGGGAAATTCTAGTATTGAGTGTTTTACGTTGGGCTCTTGCTTGATGCTTATATATTTGCAATTTATTTTTATTTATATCTAACTGTTATCTGCGATATTATTTTATTGCTTTGCGAATTTTTTTACAGAAATAACATTAAAATTGCCACTATTTATCATCATCACAATACATACGGAGCGTTTAGTTTATCCTTCTGTAAAATCCTTTAACTATTTATTCTCCTTGTTTAGCGTGACGATGTAATGTTAGCACGTGACAGTGCCCGTCCAGCTCTAGGTTTTTGATGTGAAACTATTGTTTAATTTTTACCGTATACACTGAATCACATTAACGTTAGTCGGAAACTAGATTTAACTTTGATTAGTCGCGCGTTCGTTACTGTATTGTACTAAAGGTTATCATATTTCCAATGACCCAGAGATTTACTTGATTCATTCGACTTTAGAACACCGTTTTCATTTTACATGTAATTTTAAACGTGATCTGACCGCAGCGAATTCGTTTTGGTGCTATATGTAAATAGTTTAGTTCTTGGAGAATGTGAAGTGGTGATCGTTTGTTGCAGGCGTTGTGTTCAACCAGTTCCCGCGAGGTGGTTTCCAACTGCAGGCTTTAGCTGAGCGAGTCAGCCGCGACCAGGAACACCTGCCCGTACTGCCGCCGCTTTACAACGTAGTACGAGACGTTAGTATTGTTTTACATATATCACACTAAATAAACCTAATTTGAAATTGTATATTTTTTGGAGGGTAGATTTTATTTATTTATATATTACTGTATTTCATATCTTTCGGTTGTTTTATCTGGTAGAGGCTGAGGGGAATCATATTTCATTGATTAGCAAACTAATTAAAGCTTTTCATTAAATATCCCAGTCGTTATATGTATTCCTGACGACTATATCAGGAATACGTATTAGTCCCGACTCTCAGAGAAAAATTTTTTTGGTACTAACTAGTTCAATCGATAGGTTTTTATTTCGCCTACATTTGTATATCGTGTTATGATTTTCATGTCTGAATTCGTTTTATATCAGACTGCTAGCTGTTCGCGGAGTACATACTCTCCGCTACAGGCGCTCAGTGAGAGCACGTGCCGAGACCACGCTGCGCCCGCGCCGCCCCCGCCCCCGCCACGTGTTCAGGTATACACACACACACACATTTAACAGATACGAAGCAGTACAAGAGCATTTAATTAAGAGCAAATCTTTGAAAATTGTTTTAGTTATGTTATATTTATAAGAATAATCAACGATGAGTAAGCCAAGTATGCACGATGTACGTTATACTAAAACACCAAAAATTAAATAGGTAAATAGTTAATTTAGACATATACAAGAAAGTTTCGTTTTGATACAGACGCTATAACTTAGTACACAGTCTAACCTAACAAAACCTGACCTAACCTAACAAGTGTTTTTCTCGTAGGAGGCCCACTCGCAGGTCCCGAATCAAAGCGTGACCCTCCACCCAGCTGTAGCTCGTTGCAGCGCTTCCTTAGAGCTTTCAGCGTTATGGCGGAGCTTCCACGAGCTCGGGACGGAGATGATAGTGACGAAGGCCGGCAGACGGATGTTCCCAGCGCTCCAGGCGAGGCTCTCCGGTCTACTGCCCAATGCTGATTATCTACTGCTGGTGGATTTCGTACCGCTGGACGACAAAAGATACAGATACGCCTTCCACAGGTCCGTTGCTATATTTACCAGGATATAGCTCATATCGTTTACTTTTTAAATATAATGACTCAAAACGAATATACGCGTTAAGACAACCTTTATAAGAATATGTACTCTATTTATTTTGTATATTAGGTGTATTTTGTATACAACACGAATGCCGCTACTGTTAGGATACTGTTTTAAACTACTAATGAAATAAAAATTATAATAAGTCTTACGATATACTAACCACTTTAATCGGATACAGTTTATGCAAATACTACTGGAACTATTTTGCATTTTAATTTTTTTTTTGTATCAAAATAGCTTCAATATATATTTTATAAATCATGTAAGAATATTTACGAAAAAAAAAAAATTATTCGAAAATATTCGTTTGGTTTAAAGATGTTTATACATAACTTTTGATTAGGATACTTAATATATTGTTTGCGTAACTAGGTTTGATAATTTTTACGTGAATTATTTCTTATTTTTGAACATGATTTTTGTCGTTTCTAACAGAGCTTAGCGTCCATTTTATATAATTGAGCATTTATTTTGTAAAACATCCAATAGCTGAGCGACTACTTGACCAACTTCTATAATACTTATCAGTTTCTCGTATCTCGAAAATTAATCATGAATTTTGGAAGCTGAGCGACGTGATTATATTTATCAATGTTTTCAACTCAAACTTTGAACAGGATATCATCGCAGCTGAGCGTATATTTCTTAAAAACATTGCTCAAAGTTAGAGCGTTTATCTGATCGTCTTCGACAATCGAGCGTTTATTTTGTGTCCGTAATCCCTATATATAATGCGATGTGATAATAATGTTCAGTTCGAGCTGGGTCGTGGCTGGCAAGGCCGACCCTGTGTCTCCGCCTCGTATCCACGTACACCCTGACTCGCCAGCGGCCGGAGCACACTGGATGAGACAGCTCGTCTCTTTCGACAAACTTAAATTGACAAACAATCAGTTGGACGACAATGGACACGTTAGTATAAATATATATATGTATATATACATATAAATGCATATTTTGGTATATGTTTTTGATAAGACATAATCGATTTAGTCTCAGGTAAACTAATTGTGAATTCATAAATAAATCAAAAAAGATTAAAAATGAACAAAGTTAAAATTTAATAAAAATTATTGTTCATACTTTTTATTGAACGGATGAAAACATCGTATATATAAAAAATATTTATATTTATATATATCTATAGTTACCCGTAAAATTAGTTCTTCATCAATTCAACTTGGATAACCTGTTAATCATTATACAGATAATTCTGAACTCGATGCACCGCTACCAGCCCCGGCTGCACGTGGTGTTCCTACCCGGAGACGGGCAGAGCGCCCCGGGGACGGTCCCCTACAGGACCTTCATCTTCCCGGAGACAGGGTTCACAGCGGTCACCGCCTATCAGAACCATCGTGTAAACAATTATATCACTATTTATATTAATACAGATAAATAATACGACATTGGCATAATGTTCAACGAACACAGCGTAATTAAACATGGACATTAAAAAAAAATTGTCATTATTTTAGTTTCTATTTCTTATTGTTTACTTTTTTTAATATAATGATTCAAGACGGATAAACGCGATATATTTTTTTCTATTTATTATCTATATTATGAGCAAATTGTACATTCACAATAATAAATTTCCACAGATAACTCAATTGAAGATAGCCAGCAATCCGTTCGCTAAAGGCTTCAGAGACTGCGATCCCGACGACTGGTGAGTTTTTCATTATAAATAATTTAGCATATATTATATTTTCTATAATATTTAAGAGTATTTCGGACATTTTAATATAGTCTTTGAGCGTAGTGCAAAAAAAAATAAATCATTTATACTGTGTTTTCAAATAGACGACGATTTATAAAGTTACAAATTCCATCATATATTTTTTTTTGACATAACTATGACAAAGTTTAAAATGATTTGTGTTCCTATTATTTAGTTCACAGCAATAACTTTAAACTTCTATACATTACAATTTAAACAACTGATAATGAAGTCGTCGGTATCCTTGCTGTGATTCTTGAGGTACAGATATATATAACACGATAGTTACCTCGGACGTGATAAACATTTCTGAATGTATAATTCTTAATTCTCAATAAAACTGTCCCGGAACACTAATTACGGCACAACACAACACAGCACAGCACAGGGGCCGTAAAACGTTAACCTGAACCACATTTCTCGGTTCTGTGTCACAACATGAATCACGAGACATATTCCACCAGCCGGCGACAATTTACTTTTACGACCACACACTAAAGAGTTACGCGCGACAGTTATGGCGGCCAGCGTTTCCCGCCAACTTTGACATCCGAACCGTTTTATTGCTATGCAATGTCTATTTTGACTTCACCGTTGATAGATACAGTTTAGTCGTGATTGATTTATATCGATGACGTTTTTAAGGCTTAACCATATCAATAGATATTTACTTATTTTGTTTTATCTGTATTGAGTAAAAAAAAATCGTTATAACATGATACAGATTATAATTTTTTTTATTTTTATTATAGACAGATAGTATTAAAAAATTACAGTTTGACGTATGTGAAGTATTAACTAAGTCAGGATCGTTTTACATATCATAAATTTCCGCCCAAACTGTTACCGAAAATAATATCTAGTTGTTTGTAAAGTGTGCATTAAACGCTTGTTTACCCCGATCCCGGCGTGTATTGGTTCGTTATTCTGAAATAAATCTCTGGCGATCGTTAACTGTGGATTGCACTCGGCTCACATCACACCAGCCAGAGCCGACCAATCGCGACGAGAGAGGCATAATACCAACATTTTATAGCAAATCATTCAGTTTTTCACTATATTCTGTGTCTATTTAATCTGTCACATATTAAAAAAAAAACTACGCAGGTTCGTAAATTTCATATGTCGGAGTTAATTTTTTTTTTAAATATCGAACTAGCGAGAGATATCTTTCTAAAATAAACAAATACGTCATTAATTATTCCATAGCAACTTTCGCCATATGCACAAACAGGGTAGGGTAATTTTTTTTATATTTCCCGGTACGATAGATTAATATATGGCTGTCATTTGTCGCTTCTTGTCAAAATAGTTATTAAGTAAGTTGACCCAGGCTATTAAATTTTTTTATTAGAAAACATATCCTTTCAGTAAATATATGTAACAAACATTGATCACTACAGATATTGTAATATAAATAAAAATTATATAAAACAATGATTACCTACCGTGAAATTTAACTGTGAAATAATGAAAAGAAGAGTATAAGTAGTACCTACTAGGTTATGTATTAACGAAATTTCAAGTGACTCCTTAGAGAATAGACAAGTTATTGTTGTTTTTTTTTTTATTTTAAAAAACCAAAGACTATAACTGTCTCGCTCCAAAATATTCTTCGTTTACAAATAGACTTAAAAGTTTAGTCCAACGCTTTTGCTGTAAGGGAATTTTGTTTAAATAAGTTTTTAAAACTGTTACAGTGATATTTCATCGAAAAGTTGAATAGCGATTATAACGAAATAAATCGAGCATTTAATTTTTTTTTATTAAATACAGATTGTTTAATTCTCGGCGTGTTACAGGTAAAAAAAAAGTTTTTTTTTTTTGACATTTGTTGCGTATTTGGAACAAGTAATTATAATATAAATACTATAAAATAATAAGCTCAAAATAATTCTATTTCTATATCTTATATAGAAAAAAAATTAATAAATTATGTCTAAATTTCCATATTTGGCGATATTCACTATATTATTCTTGTTAAAGCTATTTTTAACCGAACAAAAAAATTCAAGTAATTATTTTTTTTTATATATTTTTTTTAAAAATCGTATTAAAGAAACCTAATAATTAAAAACGAAAAAAGTATTTACACTGCGAAATATAAAATCCATATTAGCAATAATCTATTGAATCATAATGTGTATAAATAAAAAAAAAGGCTTTCATACATTTTCTGAACACCATTGTTTTGAAAGTAGCCGTTAATGTAAAGATCCCGTGCTTATAATGTAGTCATATATGTAGCAATCTTACTTAAACGTATGTTATAATAAATCATATAACTAGATCTTATAAATTATATCTAAGACTGAAATGCTCGAGCGTTAGGATGTAATGCTATCTATTCATATCTGCCTTGCCTCGTTGTTTTTTTTTTGTATATTCCAATATTTTCTCCGACGTAACTATCCAGTAACCGTTATAATATTTTACAAAGATTCCAATGATTCTATAAACACGTTATGTTGATTTACGTACAACCGATTGTATGTGTGTATGTTAGTCCACCAGAGCCGGGCGGACAACGGGCCCCCCGGAGGCGCGAGGAGGGTCCGCTAGCGCAGCCCTACGCCGCTGAACCGAGCGCCGGCGGGCCGTTGTACGCGCCCCACGCGCACACCGTAAGGTATGATTCGTTCTTATAATATTATTGCTATATATATCGTTGCTTATTTATGATTAATGTCCATTTTGACAGATACCAACCTCACTCAAGTCACAACAGCTCGTACACAGCGTATTACGCTCACAGATAATAAATATGAATTGTGTTTTGTATGTAGATGTAACACGAACGAAATTAAAAAAAAAAATACATTATACACTTCTCTGTTTATAATTTTGATAGCTTATAAAATTTTATTAATATATGTATGTAGTTTTAAATGATAAAATTTGTGTTCTCTTGTGCCTTATCGAATTAAGTAATAATAGTTCAGTATTTATTATCATAAAATTATATACTTCTTTAATATCAAACAAATATATATTTTCTAAATGTAATTTTTATTTATAACATTTAATTAAGGTATAAAGATATGGAGATTTTCAAAGATATCTTCTTGCGAATTAAAAGTGCTAGACTTTTAAAACCAAATCACCTTGTTTACAAAGATTATCTTGTTTCGTTGGCCTTCTAGATTTTAAGAATTATGTATTTTTATCGTCGTGACTGCCGAGTCTTAGCTATTTCACTAACATTAACTATATTTTTTTTAGTTTCTAGTATGTTGTAGTGAGTATCGTACTTGTATAACTTATAACTGTTAGGAGTGCCACCAGTCTGTAATTATTTGCCAAATGTAACCAAAGAATAGTAGATATATATGTATATTTCTTGAAATATAATAAAAAAAATTTTACAGTTTGTTTCATTTATCGTACCTTAAACGTTAATGTAGACAAACAACTTAAAGTTATGAATATACGACCATGTAACGGGCAAATTACATTAATAGGAAGTAATACTGCATCTGCTGCGGCAGTTCATCGATTTTGGGTGTTTTGAAATGTGCTTTTTCGGACAGCGTGTACGTCATGACGTGGTTCACTGTGGATATGCCTGGCTGGTCCTCATCGATGACCACTTTGGATGAGACCGTCTCCTCGTATTCTTCTCCTATCATCTCGGGTTCAGGCTGTGTTGGTTCGTCTAGCAGTACAACTGTCATCGGTTCCAATGAACAGTAGGGCAGGTATTCGTCGGTGGGGTACGGGATGTAATTATAGAAAGTGGGTCGTTGGCTTACTGGTGAGGCGTGTGAATGTTTCGGGGCTGGTATTTGGGTTTCTATCGGAGTATAATAGTAGTTATAATTAGGAGACTCTTTAGCGTAATCCGGTTTGTAGTAACAGACTTCTGGTTCAGAGGATTCGCTTATATTTGGTGGAACTCGCCCACTATTAGTTTCAATTTGCGTGTCATTTGTTGAACATGATATTTTTGGTGTTGAATTAGTTTTGGTCACATTCTTCAAATCCAATGCGTTTTGTAGTATGTCCGTCATCTCTCTAGCCTGTTCGTTGGCCGCTACGGCGAGATCTGATAATACTTCAGTGTCCGGGCTGAAGTTTATTCCGTATTTGTCAGCTATTTCCTGGGCGGTCATCATTTTTTCGATGGCTACGTTCTGATATTCGTTATTTGATTTAATATGTTTGAGGAGTCTCATCACCAGGTGTGTACTATCCATTGGTGTCTCAACTGATCTCTTCTTCCTCAATTGGTTATCCGCCTCCTTATCGTTGTAGTTGATAGCGTATGATAGGAGATTAGCCATTTCACTCTGCAGGACCATAGTTATCTGGTTTGCCATTTCCTTGATAGCTTCTAATTGTTCTTCAGGAGATTTGTCATTGAACGTCGCTTGGGCCATAAGGGATGCTGATGAAGTTGGGCTGAAATGGTTTCCAAGGAATATATCCATCCAATCGTTAGGAGCTTTGAAGTCGTTCTGTATAGGCGCGTCGTTGTCCGGTTTTGTTTTAAGTATTTCCCGGGATTCTATTTGATTCTCCTCCACGTCATTTTGTGTATGCGTTAATGTATTCTGCAAGAATATTAAATAAAATTAATTTTACCGTTTTAAATTATTCCATTTAAAAGAATAGAAAATATGTTAATTTAATGCTTGTTACCTGTATGAACAACGCCAGAATCAAATAGAGTACAGCCATGACGGACGGATAATGATAAGATTTTTCACTGTTACATATTTTTATATAAAATCTAACGTTGAATTAAGAAATAAATTGTAATAAGCACGGTTATTACACATACCGATAAAACGTATCTTGCAGACATTGGTATTTCGCAATTTATATTGTAAATATTTAAAAATTTTAACGAGAACTTTCGTTCTTAGTTTATACGTTGCTCGGTCAAAAACATACAAGATTTCAATTTACAATATAAGCTGTTGAGAAATAAACGAAAAAAGCTTCTGTTTTATTAAATTTGAAGTTAATAGTGAATTACAATTATATTTATTTGCAAACTGGATTTTTTTTTAAATAAAAAGAATTTGGTAGCTAAATTTTTATTTTTAAAGGTTTATGATTCGCTCTGGGATAAATTACTTAAACTAAGGCATTGATATATAGAATTTAGATTAGGTTTAGTATATATAAGGGACTGGTGGGCCGATCTCCGCGTATCTGTGGTACAAAGGCGAGGGGTATGACGCTGGTGGAGGCGAGGGTAACGTGTACTGGGTGAATTGAGAGGGAGGAGGAGGATACGTGGGATAGCTGTATGAATATTCGGGGGTAGCAGGATATTCCCATGATGGATAAGAGGGGATGGGGGGATTGGGAGTGCAAGGAGGTGAGTATGGAGTCGGAGCGTACGGCGGGGGAGCGGTCGGATACGTCATCGGTGGACTAAATTGTGGACGTTCGAAATCGGGATAAACGGGATAATTCTCGTAAAAATTTCCCCAATTGATAACCGGATATTCCTTTGGCTGCGAGTTATAGTACGGCTTCATAGCTGGTTTCGGAAACATTTGCGGACTGTAGAAAGCCGGTGAGCCGTACTGAATACTGGGTGAAGTATACTGATATGGGTTCACATCGAACGGGTTCGGATAATCCGTTGCAACCGGTATCGGGACCGGCATCGGTGGTGAATTCGGTAACGCTGAAAAACAGAAGTCCATTAAATTTAACTAAAACATTAAATACAAATCGAAATTTTCTACCACTACACAGTAGTACTAAGAAATATTGAACAAAATGCTTGAATTATGATAAAGTAAATATTGCCAAATCAGCAATTTTTATTATTTATATAGAACTCAATGTTATTATAACAAAAATAACTGCGCGTCATGTGTAACTTACGTGTGTAAAACGAGTTTAGCATGTGAGCCATTCGGTCATTGAGAGACGAGATCTGAAATGATTTATAACATATTTTGATTAATTATTTACTTGAATTATTAAATATTTTTACATATTTTCGTTACTCACATGTGATTGTTGCAATTCATAGCAATTTGTTGCGTAACAAAGGCCGATCGTCATGAAAAAAATGTGTAGCAAGAATGACATTGTGTACCTTATCGAGTCTTGCGCAATATTACTTAGTATTTTTTCGAACTGATATTTAAATGGTAATGAGATCTATAATCTTATTGTAATCTGTCTGAAAGCACGTCGTAACTGATAAGAGACGTCCATCTCAACGGGTCCTATGTCTAAGTAAGCCTGTTCTGTGTAGGAATTCCTGATAAGGCATTAAATAAAATAAAACTATTCCTAATAATCTAGCAATTTAAATTTCCAGCCATATTCTTTACAAATGCTCACAGTTTGCAGATAATCTGGTAACAATAATTCTAAAATAATATATCGCGATGTGTATAAACTAGTTGAATAAAAATACTACGACAGATATACCTATAACTTATTTTAAAACATTGGACAATCATTAAATTCAAATCAGTTATGGCCGATTCGCCAATTAGCGACTGTAATTTCGATTAACATAAAAATGACGGATGTTACTATAGCTGCTACATAAATTAAGATAATTGGCGTGACGTCATCGAAATTGACCCTCTCAGCCAGTAGGGCGGCTCGACACGGAGGAGGTTTTATACGGAGGTGGTTGACCAGCCGTTTTGCTAAGCCGACCTCGTGGAGCCAGGCACCAGCTATCCTAAAGGCTGGTGTCCATTGTCCTCGTTTCATCGTTGTCACCCATGAATTTATCTTGAAATTAGTGATATTAAAGACAACCACTCAGTTTCCTTCATAATTGGAACAACTTTGGAAGTTATCAAAAAATTAAAAAAAAATATTTGTTGCAATACAGTAATATTATGTGAATATTTAATTTTTACCTCTGGAATGGTATCAACACTTTGCAACTTGCACAATTCATCGTCAGTAAAGGACTTTAAATGAGGATAAAGCTGGTTGTATTCTGAATGGAATGCTGTACTACCAGCCCTCATGAGCTGAACTCCGACTTTGATATCCTGGTAGAATGTACTGGTTAGTTTTTTCTTCTTTAAATATTCCAAATCATCCCAATTTGTCTCCACCTGTTTTAATAGATTCACCATAATATTTTCGCAATAATATTTTCATACAAGGGCACAAACATATATATTAACATCAAACATGGTGTATTTCATATAGTCGTATTCCTCAGAAGCGATTGCGTATTTGGAATCCCCTAGTGCCCGCAGAGAGTTCGGGCCGCCTCTACCAGCGTTCATCAGGCCGGATACTATCGCGGAGGTGTAATATCCGTGAATCAGGATAGAAAATACCGAGAGGACTAGAAACGTCCAGCGTCCTGATATACCTGCCGGTACGGCACTCGCGTCTGAAACAAACGTATGTTTTTGATCTGTTTACCAGAATAAGCTCTGGGGAAACGAAATTGTTTTCTCGGAAGAACATTATGATAAAAAAATTACACATCGAAAAATTAGGACAAAATATCGAATGTAATGAAGAACGGACAGGGTCTAGACAGTTTAATACAGCACAGCTCTCACACCTTGTTGCAATGTTGTAGCTAACACAGCGATATACGCGCCATCTTTTTCATGTTTCGTCCTTGCAGTGGCGCGTTGTGCTAACGCTAAAATGACGAACAGTCCAAGGCAGCACAGCCAGACTTTGGGTGTGAAAGGCTCTAAGAACATGTTGTTGTTGCTTTCTCTTTCAGCGAGGTAAGTAAAACCGACGCTAGAAAAAGAAACATACACACATTTGAATTATAAAACTTTTTCCATTTCAAAATATTTATAATGAATAAAATAAAAGGCATATTTTGAATGTGAAGTATACAAATGTGTAAGTGAAGTTATTTATAGCATTTTTGAAATCAATGTTACCTAAACGGCCAAATACACATCACGTAATCAAGTTTGAGAATTCTCTCATTTGTCATACGAAGAACTCCACCAGCGAGTTCCGAAGCCCCAAGTCTTAGTTCCAACATCATACTGCTATTATTAATTTCCGTGCTCCACAACATTGTAGGAACTAACACGTCACTGTACACAGAGAAATTTTGCTTCAATGTACGCATAAAATAATCAACTTTGTAATGATCTTTATTTGCTTTAATTATATTGAGTTTACTATTATTTTGGTACTGGTTATTATAGATAATGATAAACTAAACGAACGTTGCGTTGAGTATTTCGCTGATCAGCAAGCAGGAGTTATAACTGCTCCGTATTGCTGAATCTCGCTCAGGAATCTTAATATCCGTGATGTAGGTGTGGAAGGTGCCATTATAGGTGTCTTTAGAATAGGATCCTATCTACAAAAATATACACATATTTTTACTATGACAGCTCTCGATGTGAGTTATTGTAAAAAAAAAAAAATTAAGTTACTATGAAGACGATAAATGTTTTTGGAGGATTTTTTGCAAATTCTCATTTAAAATTTTGCCTAATATTTATATTTTGAACTAAAAAGTAATAAAACCTACAGGAGTTGCAATTCTTAGCGGATATCTTCTTAAGTTGCGTCGCCTTTGAATTCTTTCTTTTTCATACAAGATCTGTAGTCCTGCGACCGTCCAGGATCCCCAGGGATGTGAGGACACGCCCTCTCCAGGATGGAAATATATATCATCTATGGGTACGTCTTTTATGATTCTATTTCCATCAGATTCTGTCCAATCAAATAGTAAAATATGTTGTCAAAACTAAGGTACCATAGACATTGAATGGCGTCTTGTATAAAAGTACAAAAACCCTTTATATATAGCGACTTACGGAACGGATATATACGGAACCGTGAGCGATTTAATTTAATATTTTATAATATTCCTCGAGATTTGGAGCGATATAATTTAAAATACACGTGATAGGTTTCTTTGTACGGGATGAGTTTATTTGTAATATTGCTACCAAAAGTACTTACAATTAATAAAATGCATAACGTATAAATAGGTACAAAGAGATTTTTTTACAAATCAGACAAATATAATGGATGCCATACCCTTAATTTCCTTATACCAACTTCTAAAACCATTTAACGTATAAAAAAATGTTAAAATTAAATAAATCATTCGTCATAAATGCGAAAATATCCAGGATTCAAAATGAAAATCAAGTACCTAGTGATGGAAATTTAAGAACTAACCAGTCTGTGTTGAATTATCCGGAGTCCTAATAAGAAAGACGTCCGCGTCGTATCTCATGTAACCGACGTACTCTGGTAACTCTTGGCCAACTATGATCCATTTGTACCAATACCCAAAATACTCAGTTTTCATCTTTAAAAAAGAATTGTCTTTTAGCGAAATCGCTATGACTTTGAAATTCAAACAAAACAGAGTTACAACCTTTCGCAAGCGACGGTTCTCTGATGGCATAAACAGAACTCCTTGGAGATGAGGATGGGACGAATGTTCTAATATGGATGGATCGCAAGAAAATGTTACTATTAGACCGTGTTTTCCGAGTTCTTTGTTAAAATTCACCTGATCTGTAAATGTCTATATTTTAATCGAATAGATGTCAGCCATTTTCTCATGTTTTGGACAATTTCCTGGAATATATTTGGCTAGCTTATATTAATTAAATCTATATTCTTTCGTCTCACCCGACGGAGTCCAACATGCAAGAACAATGACACTAGCCACAACTTTATATTTAAATAAAGCAGCTATTGCTTGAGCCAACATGTTTGATGGAATGCAGGAAAATGGTAAATGGAATCAGATTTAATACATTATATGGGCACAAAATAAGTTCAATAAATTATATAATTTTTGCTAATAGGGTTGTTACGTAAATATTAGTGTGTCTAGCCCCTGTTTTCATCGTCACGGCATACCACACGAAGCTTTTTTCGTTTTACATTCAATAAGCTAGGTTAGTACTAAAACGTGTGATAATTTATGAAAAAACACTGTAACAACTTCGTATGTTAAGCAACGGTGCAAAGTGAATGATTTTTTTACGAATTTTATTTGAGACTAGGATATTACTGTCGAGAGCGTTTTAACTTAAATTTTATTTTAATAGACGCTGCATGCTTTCCTTTGTTTATTTATCAGAAAATAGAAAATAAAATTACATATCCCTCAAGTAGAACTAACTAAAATTGCAATGTAACTATCAATTGGGAGCCAATGCATAATACATTAATTGGATGTGGTATGTTTTAACATACCAGAACCAGATAATACACCGCTGTTAGAAATGCACGAGGGAAATATGTCACATTGGAGCAAATTATGGTACACTCGAGTAATCACAGGGTTGTATAAAATTACACAACGAAACATAATAAAATATTCAAAAATAAGTTTAGAGAGCAAAAAATTTATAATATTTATTTTGATATAAAAACTTACAAAAAAAAACTTGTAAAATTATTGACATAAATAATAATAGTCTTAAGGATATCTTATTATGTGAAGGTTTTAATAGTGACATTTACACGGGGGCAGCTCCAACGGCTTGGGTTCCAGGGTGATGGGGACCGGTGGTGGGACCATGTAGGCTGTCATGGGCAGGCCGGGGGGAGGGGGTGGTAAATGGCAGGGTGGGGGTGCTGGTGGTACTAAAGAAATAACTATTGGTGATGGAGCTGGCGGAGGGGGGTAGCACGAACAAGGAGAAAGAGGTAACGGTGGAGGTGCTGGCATGAATATTGGTGGAGGGGCCGGAGCTGGCAGGACTAGGGGAGAAGGCGGTAACATTAAAGGAGGTGCTGGTGCTGGGAAAAGATAGGGAGATGGAGGAGGTGCTGGAACGCACATAGCAGGCGGCGGTGGAGATAGAATCATCGGGGGCGGTGGTGCCATACAGGTAGGGGCTGGCATCGGTGCTGGCAAGAACATGGGTGCTGGAAGGCAAGGTGGCGGCGCCGCCAACATCATCGGCGGCGCTGGAGGCAGACACGGAGGTGGAGAGGCCGGCATCAACATGATGGTAGCCGGAGGTGGCGGTGGTTCAGCCAAAGCGCACTTACTGCACTTTTCTTTCTTTTCTATAACATTAATGTCTAGTAAATATCATGATTATAAAAAAAAAGGAAAAATTTTGTATTAACTCACCCAACTTGGAAGCTAGTAAAGGTTTCAATAATCTGAAATTTAAAATGTTTTATCAAAATTAAACACTCTCTGTTCAATACTTATATTAATTTAGTTCATTACTCACGAAGCCAGAACTGCTTTTTTGCATTCCTTCATTTCTTTCAACGCCTCCAGCTAGGAAGTAAAATAACAGAGATAGGATAAAGAGGTATAAAATGCCAAATATATGTGGTGATATAAATCCTCGACTCACCAAGCATCCCTTATCATCACAAGCCATCACAAAATTCATTGTAACCACCACTGTGGAGAGGGAGGCCCAAAACATTAGCCCCCCCATTTTTTCCACTTAACAAAATAAAAACTTAAGCGTTTATGTTAGTATAAATAAAATGTAACGTATTTAAGTAGACATTTTTAATTGAAACTCGTGATTGCGGTGAGATAACGTCCGATATTTCAAACTTTTGATAAGATAGTACGTGCTGATAGAAACAATGGTTTTATCACGCGTAAGCTTTAAGTACAATCTCTGGGGTATGAGCCCACATGCTTGTTAGAAAATTCTATTAGATATTTTGTAATTCTTTTTCGTCACATTTATCTCATTCTTTTTTAACTATTCTTTACAAATAGGCTTTCCGTCTGTGATATTGGTCATTTCTTATAACACCCTATATAAGTTAATGTAATCGAGGCAATAACAAATACAAACAATTCTGTTTTATTCGAATGTTATTTTTGTGGTTAACTACTGTTTTCGTTTGGTTCCACGATGATTTAATGATTTTTCAAAAAAGAGATTTCTTTTTCGAAACCTATTTTTCTATCTCGATCTTTATTTTCGTCTTCATTAATATTAAGTTAGAAACAAATTTACATTGACATAGATATAAATATTAGTCCTCCTTTCTTTAAACTATCGAATGTCATTCTACAATTAAGCGTTTATATTGAATTTGATCCGTTATAAAAACTTTTTGCTGATTGAACGAATTCCCATTTTGGTCGTTCGCAAAAAAAAAAAAGTATATATCTCCTCTTTCGAGTATTGTAGCTATTTCTTTTAAATATCATGTCAATATTCTTAAAATGAAAACTTCTGGAACTTTATAAATAGAAGAAGAATTTGAAAGAGGTTTTAATCGAGATTTCGTACTTTCTTTTATCAATTCGAACCAAGGTTCTTTCCGTTGCATCGAAAAGATTAGACATGTTTATTTTTTGTAGATAACAAAAAATGTATCAAGACGAGATCATTTTAAAACCATTACGCGGATTTGCTGGAGTTTTTTTTTAAAATGAATTTATTTTTTAGCATTTTTTGTTTAGTAGTGTCAGTGAGTATTTATTCTTTGTCTTGATAATATTGTATATTAAACTCGCAGATTAAGAAATATAGGCATTAAATTGGTTTAAAATTTTGTGTCCCATTGTCCGTCATTTATTTATCTTGGTATAAATTCGGAGGTCTAATAATGCGCTTTGTGCTTACAACATAATATTTAAAAATTAAATGAGAGTTTATCAAATTCAGACTGACTTCAGTCAGACTGTAGTGCGTTCTGGCAAATAATCAAGAGTGCTCAAAAATGTCTGAAGATAAATTAGGGAACAAGAAAACTGGTCCTCAAAAAAAAAATGTGATTTTAGGCTTTTATTGACGTTAGAAAAGATTTGACGCTACCCTCGTCGAGGTCAAAACAAAATGAAAATATATTGAATTGAAAGATAGGGAAATTGTTTCATATATTTATGTGACTTTCGCTCCCCAGGTACCAGCTATCTACTGCCTCAACCTTGGTCTGATATCTGGAGACCTGAGCCGTAAGACGAACCCGCTGATCATAAAGAAGACATCACACTTATCACCCGTGACAATTAATATAAAATCTGGTGTATCCAGAGTTCCAAATTTGCCAACACCTCTCCTCCCTCGGAAGTTGTCAGCGAAACCGCCTACATCACAAAGGAAAATTAAACGCCTTCTAAAAAAGACGTCACTAAAGCGAAAGCTGTTAAAGATACCAAAATTAAGAAAAATTCCCAAGCTGCCCAAATTACCACGCTTACCTTTAATACCGTTTTTGCCACCCATTTTACCTAAATTACCTCTGCTACCGTTACCTTTATTACCCATCGTGCCACCGCTGCCTCTTTTGCCACCGATTTTACCGAGAGTTTCAAAATTACTGAAACCTCTCCGTGTTCCAATAATAGGTAAAAGTAAATTGCAAAAAGCATTGGGATCAGAACTAAAACCAGTTCAAATTCCGTGGACAGGGAGAGATGCGAGAAACAGGAAAGGTATTTTAGAAAAACTCTTAAAACTTAGAAGAAATGGAGCACTATCCGCTGCTGAATTCCACAGGTTTAAAAAACTTTTGTTGTGATTAGAAAAGGATCGTTATATTGTTAGTTAAGTTTATCTTAATAAGGAACACATTATGAGTTTTTTATCAAGACCCTACCCTAAGCTACCCTCACATTTGGAACCGTGATATAATTTGGGTTACTTCACCATCGTATAAACATAGTTTTATTTGTAATCTTTTTAGTTTATTAATGTTATTCTTATGATACATTTTTGGACACACATGCCTCTTTATTTTATCAATGATTTACGGAAGTGAAATAATAATTTAATTAATGATAGAAATTGATTGAGAAATTGATCAAGGAGCAATTATCTTAATTTGGTGCCACATAGTCCAGGTTTAACCTTTACGATTTTTTCTCTGTAGTCATAGGAAAAAGAAAATTCAGTTAACATGACTGAAAATCTTTGAACAAAATACCTAACTATTAATTCCTATATTTCTTATTTATCTAAAACATTATTTGTAGGGGCAGATAGGGTATTTTAAGTGTTGTGGTTATGAAAATCTTAAATAAAGTTGAGGTTAGTTTTGTTTTTGAAACAATTATAATATTAATGAGATAAATAACGTGCCAAATATCAAACGCTAACAAATAATAAAGTGTGTGTTCTTTTGTTTTTTTCTTTTATAATTTTTTTTTATTATCAGATATTTACGGTTCATTCAGCCAGTGTGATTTTCATGTATTACAAAGTTTAATTGTGATATATTTTTCTTTATCAATATAAAATTATATGTAAATGTGGACTACATTTCAGTCGACTAGAAGTTTTTAAATGTTCTAGAAAGATTTAGAACAACGGTAATTACTTTTTATTAGCTTGAAAGTTTGATTGCTCTAAAGTTGAAAACATTCAGCTTTAGAATTTAATTTACGTAACGGTCTCAAAATATACAATAACTAAGGGATAGTTTTCAACACTTTGTAAAATGCATTTTTATATGTATGTATTTTAAAATATATGTCTAATATGACAATTTAATTCTTATAACTAACATTGTGAATCAAAATTTAACTATAAAATAAATTTTATAATATTATGTACAAATAGGTTTTATATCAATAAAAATATGTTCATTTAAATTAGTTTTTTCACTTTGATTTTATCGGATAGAGCGCTGAATCCGCGTAGGACGGTGTCTTTCAACTTGCTCATGTATGATATGATCGGCCAGGCGAGAGGTTTATCTCCCATCTTGCATGTGTAACAGCGATCTGGTGACATTGGACTTATCAGGGATTTCTTCTTTAATATACTGGCCTGAAAATAATAAGACAATGAGCAAAAAAATAAAAAAAAAACACTAGTAATATAAACATATTGAACACGTGATACATTTGTAATTTATTAGACCCTAATTAAATGACAATCATTTTCTTACCTCTGCAAAAACAACCGTCAATATCACTATCGGGATCAGCGTGTTTAAATTCATTTTCGTAATAATACCTTGTCGCTAAATAAAGTATCAATCCACAACTGTACAGACCACAGACAGCCCAATGCATTTTACAAACTAAGTAATAACTTAAAGATACGTGCAAATAATATATTAGATGTGATCACGTAAACGATCTGACATTGCATCACATTGCAACTCGCGCGTATGCGGGGAAGTAGCAATTAACATGAACTGCTGACATATATTTTTAGGGACGTGATAATTTTTTGTTTGAATAATAAAAATGTCGTGTACTCAAAACAGTTAGCATGTGTCGGTTCGCGTTTCTCGCTTTAATGTTGGTTAGTATCGGGCATCCTGCTGACCTTGCTTGACAGGAGCCAGAGATTCCCATCGTCTAATGGATGTTTACTATAATCATTGCTTCTTTGGATTATGTAGGAAATGATGAAGTGAAGTGATTGGTTCCAGGTGAAGCTGATAACGAGCGCTCCGCCCCCCTTAAGGATGACCATTGACTGCGGGTCTGATGAGGTGATTGATTCGTATTTCGTATTTATTATACTTCATATCTTTTGATCCGGTAAAGTTATTATATTTGACTTCATCAATGATTATTAATGTATTCAAAACTTCTATTTGCAGTTAGCATTTGATATTTGCGTAGTTTTATGCGCATAGGAATATGCAACCTCGTTCTTTGTTGAAATTTGTTGTAATTTATATAAATAAGCAAAACTTAGTTATCCATATATGTTACTAAGCCGATTTTTAAATCAGTATTAAGTATACATCTTTTAACACAACAGGACCCAGCACTAATGTCAAATCCGAGGTCGCAAGAATTATCTAAAGTTAACTCACGTTTTGACTTCAATACCATATGCGGTGCGATCCAAAGTGCTATACCAGAGACTGTGAAGGATGGTAGGTTTATCATAGAATCAGATTTATCTAGTTCTAGTGATACTATTGCTCCAATTTCTTCTGCTCCACCCAGCGGCTTCATCCCCAAAATGGATTTACCCAGAATAAAACCACCCAGATTGAGTTTACCGTCTCTGAACGTACCCAAGCTGAAACATCTCCACGGCCATTTGAAAACTCCAAGAGTCGGTACCCCGATGTTATTGATTCCGTGGAAACATGACGAGGAATCCAGTGCAGAAAAAATGGAAAGATTTAAAAAGGGCGTACAGAAGATGCTAAATTTCGTGAAGGTTATCGGTAAAATTGATAAATATATATCGGAAAGGACTAGAATAGTGATTGATAAATTATCAAAGACTTTTGCCGAGTGATATTTGCTATTATCTGTATTGAATATATGATGTAAGATTAAAAAAAGGATGTTTTTTTTTCAATTTTTCTCCTATTAACAGCACAACATAAAATGCCATTAAGTATGCAATTTATGTAACAAAATTTATTTTTTTAAGATAGTTTTACTGTAATTGACAATTTGTTATTTTTTTTAATTATTCGGCAGTTTTAAGTGGGTATTATATAACAATATTTAAAATATATTCACAAATGACAGTAATTCCTTACAGCACGTATAGGAACACGCTGCCTTGATTAGTTTGAAAATATGGAATACTTTAAATTAACTATTTTTATTACTTATATGTTCCAAATGATCGTAATTGGATGATGTAATGAAATTGGAGTGGATCACACAATGCCCAATAAGAAAATGAATTTGGAAGAATATAAAAAAATATCTGAATGAAATTGCCTTTTCAACGATTGATTAAATTAGTTTTCAATATATCCATGTCTCAAATAAATTCTGTTCAAAATGTACACTTATTTCTTACATATATAATTATTTACTGTATTAATTTTTGTCTCTGTCTATTGTGTTCTATCTGTGCCGATGACAGGTGACACCTTGTTATCAAAGGCGTATCTGAGTGATTCATTTTGTAACTAAAATAATTTACGTACAGAATTTACTCCAATATTATTTAAATATAATAATTGAACTACTTACTTACAACTTTCATAAGTGGGATAACCTCTCGTCACAAAAGTCTTCAAAATGCCAGTAAGGAAAGGTTTCTCTATCTCATTATATATTATTGAATAGTGGTATTTTTAAACTTAACTTTTTCAGGCGTATCATTCCACATTAGTTGATTACACGCAATCGGTAGGCAATTTGGCTCTGTTGCCTATTCGCACTACATTCAGAGGGCCGGCGCCCACTAGCCCTAAGATAGAACTTGATATAATTGATGAAGCTTTAAATTATTTTAAGGCCAACGTTTTCTTTAGATTTTACGAAATAAAGGTATGTACATACAACACCTATAAGAGATGGAAAGTTTCTAGAAGTCTTAATAATGGTACTTTTTCAGTCTGATGCAGATAGAGTCCTCATTTATTTGACTCTGTATGTTTCGGAATGTCTGAAGAGGTTACAGAAATGCTCTAACAAGAATCAGGGCCAGCAAGAGATGTATATGTTGGCTATATCTAAATTTGACATTCCTGGTGAGAGTGGTTTCCCTCTCAATTCTGTGTACGCAAAACCCTCTGGCCCTCAAGAATCAGGTGCAGTATATTGTTCGATACATCTAAAGTCACTTAATACATCATTTTTATCATATATCACCTCACCGCTTCTAGCTTGGTGGAGAGACATGACAAAAACTTATCGGTGACCCCGATTTAATTTAAAACCAATTCACTTAGCCTCGAGGACAGGTGTTAGTGGCCCGTCTTTATATTTTTTGACTAAACTTTAACAATTTTATTTCTGCATCTCCTTACCATCAGACAATCTGAGATGCCCAGCGGGTCTCCGTCGTTTTATTTTAGACCTTCTTTGCATCCAGACATCAATATGCATTCTCCTTTCTTTGCGAAGGACTTGAACAGTTTGTCTTCATTTCTTTTTCCTTCCATCTATAATTTGGGTGACGTCAAGTGTGTTACTAAGATTCAGTGAAAACACCACCGGCAACTTAATTCCCAACTACTAATAGGTATAATGACAGTCTAGTACTATCAAAGTTCTTGACAAATATTGATTTTTACATCAGTCATTATTCAACATATGTACATACTAGATCCCAGCCCCAGCTTTGCCCGGGCTATTTATAAAAAATATAAAATAGCCTATTTAATTTTGAGTATTATTACCTATGGTAAATTTGAAATTGTACGTCCGATTTTAATGATTTAAAGAGTAATTTACAGATACTGATGTAGGCTTGAAAACAAAGTAATTTATTTTGATAAGACTTAATACCATATTTATATAAATAGCTTTCCAATAAATGCTTTAGGAATGGCAATTTTTAAAAGTTGTAAAATGCATATAGTATGTTATCCTTAACATATAGACATATGCCACCACGGACTGCTCTGTAGACCTATATAAGATACACAATTCCACCATACATTATTTTGTTATATCTCAAAGACTTGAGACAGCGTTTTCGTTAAAAGCTCTCAGACGGCTCATGTGTTCCCGACATCTTCAACAAATATTGTTACTGTACACTTAACAAATTATATACTAAAACCTTCCTCGAGAATCACGCTATCGAGTGGTGATAGCTGTTGGAAAATCGGCGCAGTAGTTTCTCCGTTTATCGCGAACAGACAGACAGACAGATGCGACCAGGGACTTTGTTTTATAATATGTATTTATATATAAACTATATAATTAAATTAATCATTTCCTATAATATTTGCCTGTTCACTGTGTACAGATTTGATGCGCCAGTACCTTCAACAACTGAGACATGAGACTGGAACTCGGGTGTGTGAAAAGGTACAATTGGAAAAATACATAGGCTTATAACAAGTAGAACATAACCGCTCGTTAATTGTGACCCGATTAAGTATCGATTGTTTATATCAAGATTTTTATAATACTTGAGACGTAACATCTGAAACATTTGTATTCTACGACTGTTTATGAAAATGTTATTTGTTAGAGATTTTTTATTTAATTCAATTCTGCTATATAACTTAAAATATTGTTATTATCTATAGCGTTTTAATGTATATTACAGGTGTTTGCGACCGAAGACGGGAAACCCAGCAAGTGGTGGCTCTGTTTCGCCAAAAGGAAATTCATGGACAAATCCCTGTCTGGCCCCGGCCAGTAGTGGACGGAAATGTATTATGAAGCATTTATTTTATTATATAACAATTTATAATTTTATGATTTTCTTTATTATTATATTCTGTCTCCAATTGAAGTTGTAAAGGTTTATTTGTAAATGAATTACTGTGAAACATGTGACCGCAACGCTCGAGACCTATCTGGACCTAGTTGTGTTATTTCCGTTCCGCATAACTAATTTTTGTATCTGCAATGTGAATGTATGTTTGATGATGAATTATAATTAAAATAACTCTTTTTAGACGTTGCCTTTTTATGTTACCCTCAGACGGAAGCTGTTATAGCATTTTCTTGATCTTTCATATCTGACGAACAAGACTTGTAAGTACAGCACTGAAACAGGAGACAATTCTTAAACATATGGAACGACTGATATTATTCCCTATTTCATTATACTTAGGAATATATAAGTAGCTAAGTATTAAGTTAAGCTTCTCAATGTCGGCACACCAAGTGAAAATATTCAAATATTGTGCAAAGGTTTTTTTACTGTAGTTTAGGTGTAAAAAACTCTGCAAGTTATACAAACTGAGAGTAAATCCTCCAACTATCATGAGGACAAAGATCCGATTAGAAGAGATGCTGTAACTTTTGCTATTTTATTATTTAAGGCGCTTTAAAATATTGCCTTTATTTTTTTCACAAGTTAGTTTAATAATTTTGCACATCTTAGTTTGAAATAATATTTTATTTCTTCTAGAAAATAAACATTCATAGACCTCTTATGGATTGTGCTGTTATTTTTTGCATATGCTGTCTTTATTAGAACTTTAATTTTATCCTTCACAAGTATTACATTCAATGACATCAGATGTGAGAGACGTCTGTCATATCTACTTTTATATAGGTATATATGGAAGGATGCTGATGTTCCATCAACCATCCCATCAAAGAGCATTGCCCATGGTCTGAACTGAGGGTCCAGTTTTGTGTTACTTAGTTCCACTCCTGTCTCCCACTCTGGCACAGTGAGTAACCGATGGGCTTTTGTCATTGGCAGTGGGACAGCCTCCTAGATCGATACAGTCTAAGTTTGAGTCAGCAGTGAACCGATTCATCTGACCTCCAGGGACCCTATGCCAATGAAATACGCTCAACATCTCAAAACAGATTTAGGTTAATGCAGGACAGGAATTCAATGCACACATCAACATCCCGGCGTAGGAAAGGGCGGGAAAACGGAAAAGGCAACAGCTCTCCCACTCCACGGCGATCTTCTGTGAGAAAGTGGTACTTCCCCGGTGGAGCTAGCCCATGTTTGAGCTGCAGTAACTGACCACAGCTAAGCTATACCACAATAAAAATGTAATATATATGAAAGTTACGTATGACGTAACTGTTTGGGTAAGTAAAACTATTTATTTTCAGTTACGTGTTGTATTTTAATGTAAACTAGGGAACTATTCTATTCTAATCGTAGAGTTATTGGGGTTTTCTTAGACAAGACGCTAGTAGTGCCACAAGTTGCCAGGTACGCGGGAATTGAAATGTAAATTGTAAATGTGAAATGTCATCTAGATGTCAACTGTCAAGAGTCAAGACAGAAGATGGTAAAAATGACCGGTGAGGTATAGCATAAATAAAAAAACTGGTCGGTGAAATTAGTACTCATCTATTGCTACTACGAATATATCTTATAAATCTTTTAAGAAACTACACATAATTGAAGTTTCTCTTCAGTCGTAGATGAAAATTCTATAAAGTTGATTGTAAAATGTTTAAAATTATTGAGAACATAGTATAGGTCACTTGTGTATAATAGGTTTATCGTACATTTGTATCATCGTTGTCGTTGTTCGGAAAAGGTCGTATATTACACAGAGTTTATGATTGTCATAAATGTTTTATTATTAATTTAAATTTAACAAGTTTTTGTAATCATTGGCTGCACGGTGTTCCGAGTGATTTACCGTCGTATGGTATCTCGACCGTAGTTATGGATTCAGCTTCTAAGAGTACAGTGGCTTGCGAATCACCTAATTGTATTGCACAGTTTTGTTCTGCCCCCCTAGAGATATAATATAATTAGGATAAAGAACATTCAATAACACATAGTATGTTTAAAACTTACTCGTTGTGTATGATTACGACGATAGTGCCTTTAGGAGTGATAAAGGCTACGTTGTCGAAAAAGCTTGCCTCCACTGTCGTAAAGTCAATTCTAAAAATAACAAATTTTAGTCACACTTAGTCTTTTCAACAATGAATACAGACATAATTGTAATTTTTTTTTTCATATATATATTTATAGAATGACATTCGCGTCAATTTGTAGAATGGTTCAAAGTAAAAATATTAAATTTTCGTTTATCAAATGTCAATGTAAAATTTAATTAAATCGGAACAATAATTTTATGATTAATTATAAAATAACTATACTTACATATCCAAACCATAGCTGGTTACAGGTAAAATGGTTTTAACCTTAATCCTTTGAGAGCCTCTGGGAACAAATTTTGAAAAATGACCTATTGCATAGTATGTAGGTTGTTTGTAGAATTCTTGTTTATCGTAATCGACAATTATCGAAGAGTCAACAAAATTTTTTGTCCAAGTCGGGCCACCTTCTGTGTCTAAGAACAAATTCCAGTCGAGCCATCCAACCACATTGTAATTAAGATTCTAAGACACAACATAATCAATTTAAAAACAATTAAATAAGTATTGGAATATGGAAATATAGAGAATAAATACAAAAGAATAAGCATTGAAACCTCAAGTATGTTCGTAAAATAAGTCTTGGCTCTGTCCCAGGAACCCAAAACGACTTTCTCATCTTTAGGACTTTGGGGACCTGTATAAAGAAAGTTTTCATGGTAAGTTAATATTTCTATAATCGTACTAATAAGATTTATTACAACATGTTCCTACCATTACAGGCTTCCGTGTATAAAACGAATTTGTCGGGAAATTCCTTGAGAACTCTTGGAATTGTCGAAGCCGGAGTATTCTTGTCACCATAAAAATGTAAGGATATTCCGTCTACATAAGACATAGCTTCAGTATCGGATTGTAACTGAAAATTTTTTGATAGGACAATTATTCATCTTATAAGATGTAGGTATGTTGGGGTGCACGAGATGAGAACAGAATTGAAGGTAGATCAACAAAAAGATAAAGTCCTGTCTGAATTGGGGTTAATAAGATGATTTTAGAATAATAAACTATTGAATGACTAATAAAATTTCTAAATTTTACGTAATAATTATAATGAAGAGGTCTTTTTTTAATTAGGAAAATTTATAATTTAATTATGGGATAGTAATATTCTATTGTATAGGTAGGTAATTGACAAGCCATAAATTCTAATATTTTTGTTAAGTCAGCACATACTTACTTTTGTAAAGAAAAGGGGCAAAGCGTAACGTTGATCTTCTATAGCTAGAATTTTCATGTCCTTTACTGAACAGTTTTTTATGGTCGGGCCGAAGTATTCCCTTATGAATTTCGCCTAGGGCAAACAAAAAAACGAATTATGTTGGACTCATTCGACCCTGTTAGAATGTCTGCTGTATGTTTCCCTCTACATTATGTTTCTGATATTTGTTATGCTTAAAGAAATCTAGATCTATTAACGAGAAAAACTTAAAATAGAGCTGCTTCTTTTAGCCACTTCCAAACTATTGGCTGCAATCATTTTTTATAGGAAACGGGAACGAATGTTAAGTGTGTATGATATAATAGTGGATGATTTACAAAACTGGGTGCATTCCAGGCTGTTTCGTCTTTTCTCACACCAGCGAACATATTCACTAAAGGCTCATTTCCAGTGGATATTCCCCAAATATGAATACCCTCTTCTTCAAACAGCTCTGCAAATCTGTAAATATATAACATTTGAATTGAAACATATCAAACCAAGATTATGCACCAGTCACCGTGTGCAGTACTCACTTGCAGTGGTAATCGGAGTAAACTTGGTAAAATTCCTCTTTAATAAAACTAATACCGCTTTGTGGCTCCTTTACTTTCATCCATTTCGGTGGTGACCACGTCGCAGACACTATTTTTACTTCATTATTTGCAGCACTCAAACAGGACTTCACAAAAGGAACCTGATAACAAGTTAATTGTTTAACAATTAATACATAGAAATAATGTATTGGGTATGAGAAAACGGTGAAAGTAAACCTGAAAAGTAATGACCAACCTTATACTTTATATCTTCTGGAGCGAAAGTAAAGTTGCTGAGAGCTGTGTCGTCTTTCGGATATTGGTTATAAGCATAAAAACGTGTCGAGAAATCAGTAGAACCAATCGGGAGTCTGATTACATTATATTCTAAGCCGTCTTCACTAAAGTAGGACCTTGAAATGAAAAAAAAATACAAAGGAGATGTTTATTAAGGCTCCGGAAACATGCAATTATACTGGTAGCATTGATATGTAAAGAAATCTTATGCGGATGGCATGAAGGTTATGGAATAATTTGTTTAGTATCCTCACTTAACTAGAGTGTCCTGAATAGCCGGCTTCATTTTCTTCCAATTTATTCCCGCTGCGTCAGTCGCTGCTCCTCCGAATCCTTCAATAGCTTGATAAACTTTGCTTGGTTGTAAGTCGAAAACCTTTCCATAATCAGCTAATAAAATATTTATAAAACTTAATGGCCGATCGATTAAAGGATAACAAAATAATCGAATTGTAATTACCACTGCTATAAGATGTATCTGCGTCTTCAATGTCTCCCTGAGTGATGCTGAATCGTAATCCTGACTGATCGTACAAAAGAAAATTGTTACCAAATAAAAAAATTATCCATGATGGAATAATGTTATAAAGAACAAAGATTACGCTTCAAATAATATATTAAAGTGATTAACAGGAGGCTATGACATTGAGTTAGAGGTCTTAAGAGAATCATAGAATTCAGATATCATATACACTAATTACGGTTCATGTTTTTAAGTGTTACGATATATAGTATACTAGTTATACCCGCGACTTCATCCGCGTGAATTTCGGAATTGGTCTCAAAGAAAACCTATAGTGGCACTCGTTTTCATATACAGTACCTACGACTGTTATGCCTTTATTCAGAGAACTTCACGGAATTCATAAATATATGTCCTATCCTAATATCCAAGATAAATTAATGTAAAATTTAATGAAATAACTTAAGTACTTTCTGCGCAAAAGAACAGCGTGTACACATCGGTACAGCCTCTTAAAATTTAACATTTATAATAATCGCAAGATAAATCGAATTCACAGTAGATGATGTAATGGTAAAGTCATTTGATGAGGCCTGCTACTCAAAAGTTTTAAATATCCCTAAGAGCCTAAGATTTAATATGGAACAGTTCGTACCTTGGAGGAAGTGTAAGCTATGTAGGTGCCAGCTTCAGGCACCCTCCTCGTCACGGTGTCACAGTAAGTGGCGTTACAGACGCACACCACTGAGTTGTTCAGGAATCTCGGTGCGCATGGTACATCTAGAAGAAATTTTTATTAAATGGAAATCTGAATTGAAATCTTATTCCAAAATAGGCTTTATTATTGATTTTTACTTAATACTCAGCTATTTCAATTATTGTATAAATATCCGATATTAGTAATAATATGTGTAGAATAACACTCACCCGCGTAAACTCCAACAGTAAGTAGGCCTCCAAGCAAGATTAGCGTTCTCATCTTAAATATTTTTTCGCCCGACCTAATTTGCGTTGATCCAAAATTAAATGTACTTTTCCATAGCATATATCTCCTTTTATAGAATATGTTTTGATGTTCACGTATAAAGGATGATCGGAAAAAGTTTTTGAATAAAATAAATAAATATGTATTAATAACAATTTATATCAATTGGTGATTTTTATTTTTACATATATATATTTTTTAGTTTAAATATATGAGATCTTAGTGACCAAAACTTTATTGAATTTAAGGATAAGTGATCGTTCTGATTGATACGATTTTAATGGGCAAGGATTAATTTGATCCCCCTGTATATTATATTTTGTGAGAAGTAGTTTGTTTGAGCAAGTGTTTTGTTTTTGATGACAACGTTAAAGTTATGTAATTACTTAGCGTGTGTGTTTTCTTGAATTCTGTAATAACTAGTGACTGCTGTTGGCGTACATCTTGAACCAGCATCCAAGAGACAATTCCTCACAGCCCCCAGAACTGAACGTTCATTTTGGTTGGCGTAATTCTTTTCATAAAATGCTCACTTGTTGCAGCTAAGTAAATATGAAAGAGAATTTTCTCGTCAGACAATTAGGTAAGCATGAGAATGTTAAACGATTTCTATTTGTTCACAAAATATCGATATGTGTGAATACCTTATACCTTATTTTTCACAAAATAAATCTTGTTTATTATATTTATTACCTAATATTGGGTAGATAAAGTTATCATTGTAATATAAAAATAACAGATCTAAAATTATAATCAATTTAGATTGGAGCACTCATTGTGTCCGGAACTATAGGAACGAGTGCTCAATATACGCGTAGGCAATAATCTGACGCTAGAAATCAGCAAATCTACGAATTAAAAAAATGTAATGAATCGACATATTGTCATTCTTACGCTTTATATTATAATACTGAACGGAGAGAGGAATATTTATTATATGAAAAGATTATTAAAACATGTTTATTAAGGTATTTTTTATTGAATTTTGTCTTGAGTTGTCTTGTAACTATTAGTTTGAGTTTTTTAATTGATTCTTATTTTCTTTGCGTCCTGAGCAAAGGTTCGATTATTTTTTTTAATTTGTTTGTTTTCATTCTACACAAATGTTCGATATTAAGTCGGAATTTTGTTTTCGAGCTTCATTAATCGTATACTTATCACTTTTAGATCAGATTACGACTTTCAATTTGAACTAATTTCAATGAAATGTTTTATTAACGAACTCCTCACTTTTTATCTCAACATATTTTGTGTGATTTATAAAAGATGCTGTTTATATCACACATAGAAATGATAAATTTTAAATTTTTTTTTACAGATCGGATTTAAAGTTTAAACAAAAACATTGTATTGTATTGTATTGTATTGTTTGTATTGTTGTAGTAATGTTTGACATTCAAATTCGTGGCGCCATTTGAGTCAATAGCTTTCAACGGAACAACATCTGTTAGAATATTTGTCACTTATTTCAATTGAGATTATTGTACTAGAACGGAAAATGCCTTTTACATCCAAATAAGAGTATAGGTAAATAATAAATTTATATGCCAACTGCACCAACTAGCTTACCCTCGTTATCCTTAGTTTGTGTTTTCCTTTTCAAACAGAGTAATAAACAGTTTTGAACTTTTAAATGGAATATTTAAATTTAATTATGAATGATGAAGATGAATATTTAATTATACGTATGAATACTCGAAGTTTGTATTGTCACACTGTGTGCGAGGCGGGTCCCGACGAACACTTAAAAACGTGCTTAGCTTCGTGCACGTAAAACTGTTAACTTTTAGTATGTAGTGTGATGAAACTCGGAGTAAGCTTACTTGGAATTTAATTGAAATCCACTATAATACATATATAGTTTGTATAATAGGTATTATATGACGCCAATTGTGCTGAAAACTATGAATGGAGAATCATTATTCAGGTATAAATTTTTAAAGTAAGTAAATTCCGTTAGGTTAATTATAATTTAATAAAAGGGTTAAAAATTTTAAAAACTAAGTCTAAACGCAGTAACCAAAACTTACGTAAATTAAAACTACTGATATTTATAAAAACAACACGTGGTGTATTCGTCATAATTTCATTTAAAAATTATAATAATTTTATTTATTTCATAGTAGTTCAATTATATGAGATTTTAATATTAATCAATCAAAATCTACAGGCTAATCCATCGAAAAGCATATGTTTTTATAAGGAAGTCCGTATATATCGTTTCAGACTTAGTCTATCCTTAGTCCGAGTTCGCATGGAATGTGAAAGTGAAACTGTAAGTCACATAGTCTAGACAAGTACGCATCGTATACGCATGAATAGATTCCAGTATTCAATTAATATATTTTCTCAATAATAGTTGCGATGTAGATTAATTTTTTTAAAACTGGTTAAATTTGTGACGAACAAAGTACCTAATAGAGTTTACAGTGGCAGATGTTTTGATGTGTGATAATAATTCATAACCATAGATAATAATGTTTAATTTTTATTATTTTATACGGAACGATAAATAAAATTGAATCATGTGCAAGTAGGTTTTAATATTGAGATAATATTTAAATTAGAAGATATATAATGAAAAATTTGTAGACACAAGCTGCTACCTCCTTGCTTGCTAGCTAGCTTGCTACCTTGCTAGCTTGCTACCTCCGCAATATCCCAGAGCATCCGGGACGCGATACTATCTACAGTTTCCATACATGCTTTTTTATTTTTGATTAGTTTCTTTTCTATTACTTTGTAGGACGATTTTTTTAAATTATATATATATTTAAAAAATGTCGAGCCTATTACAGCAGTAGACGTTCGTGAAAAATTGTATTTTGTTTTCTTACAAGTTACTATATGTTATAAATTAACCCATGTAGTTTCTGTCACGCTATAATCAGAGAAAAGTTTTACTGGGTTCATTCATCTCTCCGTATATCCTCCTCCTTCTTCTCAATATTCCGCAGAAGTTTCTCACATGAAAAAGAATATCGATTAAATTGCTCAGACACTTAGCATATGTAAAAAAAACTACCTTTATTGTAAACATTTAAAGGTACTGTAAACTTCTATACCATTCCAAAATTTTATTGATTTCAGTTCTGTGATAAAACTGTGAAAACAGATAAAAAATATCTCTTTGATGATATTAATGTTCATAGTAATTTGTAATAAAAAAAAACAAGTCATGTACATATTCTTTAATATTAAATATGGCAATTGTGTGAAAGTATAAAATTACGAATATAATGTGATTCTTTAAAACACATTTGGGTTCCTGGCAACACCAAAATGCCTAATTCTAAATGTGCAACATCTATGAAAATATATCAAAGTCTTTAGTCTTAGCAGAGGCTAAGAGACAAAAAAACGTAGGTCGGATTTAAAAAAATAAAAATGAAATGCAATAATGTAACTTGTACTGATTGATATAAAAATTGTTATTCAATATCTTCTAAGTTGTAAGATACAGTCCATAACGGAATCCTCCGTTGATATGTGATTTTTTTTTCTCATATGTGTCATTTGTAGACAGGAATTCAACCGAAGTGGTCGTTCAAACGCAGCAAGTAGTTCTAAAAGTCAATCTGGAATCATTCTGGTCCACGTTCAGTCCAATGTCAGTGCAGCTCTTGCAGCGCGAGTTTCTCTTCTTCCTCTTGCTGCAAGGCTTCTCTTTCTGCTGCTATCCGTGCGTGCTGTTCAGCTATTACTCGGAACAGCTGGGCGTGCTTCGCCGCTGCCGCAGCCACAGCAGCTGATTGCCGTGGAATCGATGTCTCTGTGATTTTAAAAAGCGTTCAGATAATTCGTAGTTTCATGGTGACTGAGTCTACATCATAATTTTGTCAAAAACGACATATTTATTAAGTAACAGGTTTAATAGTTTCTTGTTAAATGATGGCAACATTCTTACATCTATCAGTATTTCATACTTTTCACCTTTTCAGTGTTTTAGTATTATTTGTATGAATAGGTCAGATGTGAAGTAATAAATTACTGTTCTGTTAAATAGCTTACAAAGGTTTAAGTTTTTTGTATTGAAAAAAAAAGGTTTCATGTTATTTCAGTATTCCACACAATATTTTAATTTTATTGAATAGTATTAAATAAAGAGTGTCAGAAGAATAATAGATTTATCAGACATTATATCATCCAAAAAAAAAAAGATTTTTAGGTGAGTAGCCTTTTAGTTTATACGAAGTATTTTGTAGCCATACCATCAGGGAAGGGATGTTGCGCATGATCTTCGGCTATCTTAGCATAGAGCTGGAAGTGGCGGTCCTTGGCCCTGGCGACGGCCTCAGAGTCAGTTGGATGTTCTGGCGGAACATCGCTCAGGACCGGATGGAAACCATCTTTGTCAGCAACGTAGTCCACCGTGCGAACTTTGTGACGAGGGTCCACGTATGAGAAAGTTCCTGGAATATTTATTGAAATAAATATTACCACTACGATAACGATTTGTTATATGGATGACAAATAAACTTTAATGTAACTACCGACATGTACCTAAAAACTCATCTAGAACGCGAATATTAAAGGATAACAAATTGTTTAGCAACGAAAACTGAAGCCGGACATTCCTTTTGTAAGCAAGAATGGGTAATTTGTATAGTTTCCACTGGAGGGTACGACTCACCCTTAACTACTCCACTGCCATCGCTGACCTCAGCGTGTTGTCTGTCAATATCCCCTGGATACCGACCAGCTGTGTATGAAAACGCATAAGGCCGAGGGGGCAGCAACTCCGTGGTGGTTTCCAGATGGGAGACATCGCAACTGGTGAGCGCCACGCTCGTTATGAACAACAGCACTTGTACCAGCATCTAGAGAAACATGACAGAATTAGCCGTCGATTTTTTTATAGTCATTGTCGTTGTTTTTAAAAAGTGTGCTTTTGACCCTCTTTAATATTGTTGATATTTGAATGATGACAGAATTGTACAACTGTGACGTCTGAACGAAAGGTTAAATCGTGTAATGTACACGCGTGTGGGGGTGTGAAGATGTGTGTGTTGCTGTGTCCACACACTCTACGCTGAAACTTAATTAAATGTCAAAGATTGCGTCCATCAACTGATACGGTAGTTTGTTTTAATAGAATTTGGTGATTCATCTATAAACTGGCGTTAGTGAAATATGCGTCTGTATAAATTTCACGTGATCAGAAAACATGAGTGACTATTACTACTTAGAAGTTTAATTTTAATTATTTATTTTCAAATAAGTGACGTCTGTCCAAGGTTACAAGGTTAGAAAATAAGATAATCAAATTAAATTTGTCACCACAACCAGATTTAAAGCCACATATGCTAATTAGTTTTTTGTTAATGATTTCGACATTTTAATATATTACGCATTTTTTTACATAGACATAGACGTAGTCCATGTCTACGTGGACTTCATTATACGTCCAGAAACCTTTAGTTAGGTTTCTAAACGTACGATTAAATTATAAATTGCTATTTGTTTCTATATTTACACAATGGAAGCTGGTTGTAATGATGACATTACTGTGCATCTATACTTAATAAAATATACGAGTTACCTCGTTATTTTAAACAGGATAATATAAGACTCGTCTTAAAACTTGTTCGCACGACCTTTGCTTGCGACAGCGTTAAGATATTAGAATAAATAAAAAACAAATACATTTAATTACATACAGTGTTAATAAATATATTTTTAATTTGTTTAGGTTTTTTTATTTTATTTTACAAAAAATTTTCCCGGACACATTTTTTGCTTATGAGCATTATCGATTCGCTGGAAGTGTGCACGTTATTCGAACATCAAAAAACACGCTTCAGCATAGATTAAAAAAAAATGCCATCGCTCTAACTCATCTGTTTTGTTCGTCCAGTAAAAAAAATTATAATAAGATTGATTGTATTATATAAATTCAAATCAAAGTTTCCACAATTGTAAGCGTTATAAAGAACACTTTGATGGTAAAGCAATTTTATCTCCAGAATCTCGTTAGATACATCTCAAAGTTTACAAACCATTGGATACAGGTTCATCCTCAGATAATGCTTGGTTTTCGTATTGGTTTAGACAGAGGGACAAGGAAACATGTAGATAACTAACGTGTCTTATATTCTGTATTCCTTCTAATAGTTTCTGGTAAATGACAATAGAAATGGTTCCTAAGTAAGTAAGATAAGTTTTACGGCGTTTTCATTGCTATGAAATGACTGCCTCATTGTTGAGAAAACTGTAAACATGTATAGAAAAGCCAAATTGGAAGCTAAGTTTCTAATTCAAAATCAAGCTAGGCAGCAAAATATCAGTAACTTTAACATTGGATACGGACCCACACTTCTATACGTAAGGGTCGTAGACTAGTCGCTTCAGTATTGGAAGACTATAACGAGCCCTAATGAGCCTTTATCGCTAGAGGAATCTTCGTCCGATTGGATTCTAGTCTACCTCCAAGGATTTCGGTCTCTCGTTTTGAACAACAGTCTCGTAATATTTTATTAAAATTAAGTAAAAAAAAATATATAATCTTACAAAACATCGTTAAATCGATGGCCGTTTATCTATTTTTATCGGGTTAAGTTTCCGTGTTGTCAAACATGTTCCTATTAACTGATAACTGATAGTTGAAATGAATGTTTTATGGGAAAGATAGTGGGATCGTTTAATTTCTTTTGCTACTTTATTAAGTAAATACATTTTGTGGTCACTGTCAAAATTATGCTGACATTTTATATGAATACAGATAATAAATTGACTGGAACATGAATGACCTAAACTTTCAGAACTGAACACGGAGTAGGCAAGCAATAATCGATAATCCACCTACTATCGACATTAGGTATAAATTGCTCATCGTTTGAGGATAAACAATATAAAATGTTATTACAATATTATTTTGTTTTGCACATCCGCGTGTATTATATATTTTATATTTCTTCCAAGATGAGATCAGACACGACTTACGTATAATTAGCATATATTTTTATACGTGATTGTAAAACATCGCATTGAAAATGCAAATTTTTATTCGAATTAAATCTATAATGGTCGTTTTATAAATTAATTGACATTGCTCATAATAATGGTCTATCAGTTATAGTTCGGAAGGACTTTAACGTCAGGTATTTCTTGCTGTTCTAGACATTATATATCAAGGCATTGAACTTATATATCGAAAGTATTTTAATAGATTATATCATCGTTGGTCAGACTTAATTCTTTATTCCTATAAATTCTTTGCATTAATAAAAAAATTAATGAAAGTTTATGAGCAACGAACCTCATCCGCCAGACCAACGAATAACCTTTTGGATAAATGCCATTATGATCTGCCGTTTTGAACATAATATAATGTAAATTTGTGAAATTATTTCATTATATATATATAATATAAGTGTTACAATTCGTATTTTTGTTATTACAGTTGTATTTCTGACATAAGGCCTTTCGCCTTGACCAGCTGCCAACACTTTCGTTTGTTATTCTTGACCGAATTAAATTTTGTGTTTAAAATGATACAATGTTGGCAACACTGATACCATTGATACGATTAAATAATATCATAAATATATTATTTACTTTTCATTGCGATCACACGAAGCGATTCTTTTTTTTTTCTTGTTTTGTATTGCAATCCTAAAGTTACTCATCCTTATATTGGCAAAACAGTAATTACCCACGATGGATGCAAGACCATGAAATAGTCGACCTTTCATTCGATTCGTTCTTAAACATCGCAATAGTTAAAAATTCTCATCAAAACAAACAACCATAATTATATAGTTAAAAGAATAACAATATTTTATACATAAGTATTACCATTAATACAAAATTTTCAAGGCGACACGCCGTGTCTAAAGTTCCTAAATCCGTGTACATCAAAACCGGTGATCAAATATTAGAAAGGAATGAGGAACGACCAGCTTGACCTCCGGACGGCCTCTGATTTAACAAGTAACGAATATAACAGAGCGTGTTACATATTTACAATACAAACGAAATTACTTTTATTTGCTGGAACTATATTTCTTAACCTGCCAACTGAAGATAGTCACTTAATGTAAACAGTTCTGAACGTCTCGATAACTTTGTATAATTTCACTCGCATAAAAAACGTTGTTGCAATTAAGAACTTCGCGTCCAATACTCGCTGCGTCCATTACAACATCAATTGCTCAACCAAAGTTAAAATTGTTCTCGATATCATGTAATTGCCTATTCATTACGCAGCTTGGACTCTGAATGCGTTTACTCTGAGTGTGTATTAAATTTAATTGAAATAGATTGGAGACATGATACATTATTTTTGCTGATATTCGATAAGGATAACGAAGTATTTTAAGCATAAGTTCGCATTGTTACCTTAACTGATAGTTTTAACCTACTTCGGCATATATAATACTGTGGTCGACGATCCGCGAGCGGAAAACGTTGAAGCTGTTCGTGTTCACGTAGATGTGAATACGTTTTACGGGCATGTAACATTATGATTATTTTCTTGGATCAAAGAATGGTATTATTTGATCGATATTGATTTATTAAATTTTATTCACTGCTAGTGAAGTGGGGTGGAGTTGAGGGAATAGTAAAACCAACTGTTAAGGTATTCGGTTCTTCTACAGCTATTTTATGATTGACAGTGTTGATGGTGGAGTAACTACGTAATTCACAACAAGTTTTCCAGCAAAGTCAGATATTTCGACAACCATAACAAAAGCAAAGATATTAGCTTCACTTTGTTAGCTTGGAGATGCTGTTGCTTGCAACACCACAGACTATATTTTGTTAAAGATATGACATCGTCACCAAACTAAGTTAGACAACAGATAAAAATTTAAAACCATACGCCTGTGGATTTAAAATGAAAACAAATACGATATACATGTAACGTGGGCGTCACCAGGTCTGTTTTTTTTTTTTTTAATATAACGATTAGATAAACCAGAAGATAATAAAGACATAAACAGTGCTGTTTATTTTTTGTTAAAATAAAAATAAGTATTAATAAGCTTGAAGAAGGTTTAATGTGTGCGTAGTTTTTTTTTTTTACAATCGCAGCAAAATCCACAAGGAAAGGTCGAAGGTTTTAGTTGCTGTATAATTAAACAATTAATTTTATTGCACTAAAATTTTAAACATGCAAAGATATCCCTACTCATTATTGTAGTTCTTAAAATATCGTCTAGATTATAATTTATTTTCGTAAAATACTTGGTTATTAAAATTTAGTAGCCTCTTATATGAATTTTCAAATAAAAAATTGGAAATACGAAAGGAATTGAACTAAAATTGTTATTTTGTGATAATAAGGAAGTAGATATTGATTTGTATCGAGCGAATTTATTGTCATCGTCATGAGAACAGTGTTGTAACTCCTGTCAACAATTAGTCATCTGTCAAACCTTCGCATCCTATAAATTTGCGGGCCTTTAAGCAAGATTCAAATGTGTTGATTGTATGTCACGCCCACAAATCATTGCACGGATGAGTAACGTCTGTTGAAGTCGCCTAAATACGACACAGTAGATAATCTACCAGACTAACACACATTAAACACAAGCAAGGTTTTTTCACTCCAGTTATTATAGAATACTTTTTAAATTCAAAGAATTTATCCAAAACAAAATCCCAAGAAATTCAAACAAGTTTTTTTTTCGTCAATCATTAGTATATAGAAATACCTTTAATAAAAATATGAAGGATTTCATTAAAAAAGTATACAAACGTGTACATAATATAATCTCCACCCAATTCTCTATTATGTTTTATATAGGACAACTAAACTTTATACGTTGAAAAAATTTATTACAAATATATGAGACGTACGAAATACAACGATATCCTGAAGAGCAAAGCTATAACAAATGTGGTCTAAGAAGAGTTGTGGCTTCACGACACGGCACAACAGTCGCATCAAACATTAACAAAATTCAAGATACCTCAAAGACATTACCACGTCTGGACTTTCGTAAGAATGTCGCTGTCTATACATCAAAACTAGTTTTTGCTTGCGATTTCGTCTGCATGTACTTAGGTACTAGTCTCAGAGAATTGTATTATGTGTTACAATAGCAGATATGACAACCAACCATCAGCAGGATCTCATACTTTATGTTTAAATAAAGGCAAACAAGAAATTAACGTTAAAATTAATTAATTCCGAGCCAGAAATTATGTATATTTGTTTTAGAGAATGCGTCTCACATCAGCCTTGTAACTGGAGCCCCGACTATCTATTATTGACATTGATGTTCTGACATGAATCTGCGAGGCCTTCTGACCGGTGTCGTTTTGGCAAAGTATTCCACAAATCCAGTGTGAATGAAGCCATAGCCTACATAAAAACGGTCTCATATGTCATATGTCATGTGTCATGTGTCATGTGTCATATGTCATGTGTCAGTAGATACTTATAAACTCAGTTTATGAATTATACATATATCGAATACCAAATAATAATAATTAAATATCCGACAAACTTCTTCGTGTTTTATCCACGCAGTACTCAACAAATAACAACGCTGACATTGACAAAATACACCACGATTCCAGTGCGAACGACGCCATAGCATGAATTTAATTAAAAATATCGAATACTAGCAAATCCATTATTTTTAGATTTGAAATCTTACTATAAGTTTCGATTAGACCTTGTACGGAGCGTTACCAGTCTTTCTTTCATGAATCTTCGCACTTTATTAGAATATGTTATTAATTGGTAAACATGGAACGCTTAGTGTATTTCGTGACGATAGAAACTTTTAAGAACATTTGCCTGGACTTTAGGAAACAGAGTTAATTTACTTTATAACTATTGAACCAAAAGAATCAAAGATCCCAAATAAATGTCAGCGAAGGAGTCGAAAGGTCAAATTAATACCTGAGCTTAATTACAATGATTAAATTTACAAAGTATAATATAATGGAATATAAGAATTACTTAATAATAAAATCAACAGGGAAGGAATTGTGCCAAAAGGCCTTCTTTTACGCAATAATTTTTGCGTTCGAGCCAGATCTTGAATCGTGCGTTGCTTATCTAACTCAAATCTTTTGAACAAGAAGCCGCTTTAAAACATTTATATTCATATATCGAGTTAGAACACAGCATTGCATAAATAATGTTTGCTATTTAAAATACCAGAAACACTTTTGTATATCTACATTTAATGTCACTGAACACCAAAATTATTGTCAGTGTTTTGTAGTTTGTACGTATCTATGTAGGTCTTGTCCAAAGTCCCGGTAGATTTGCATCTGAAAGTTGGCGCTAAAGAATGGTATTGATAGTCGCAGTAGCATCTCGCACAAGCACGCATAAAACTAGTGCAATACAATAATAATAAAATATTCATTATATGTTAAAACGATAAATTATTTGAATAAGAACATTATATATATATATATTTTTTTTTAAATATACGTTTTCTTTCGGACTGCCAGTATGATAGCGTATGTACCTTTTGCTACTACATAATGCCGTCCTTGGACGAAATGGTGTTAATCATATTAGAGATTTTGAAACTTTCAAATAGCTCGTCTACAAAAGCTAAAACCGCAAATTGCGAAACCTTTGGCACATGTGATAACAGTGCGCTTGTAAGGTGGTCCTCAGTGCGATCATACGAGGTGTGATTTTCGGCTCAAAGGTCAAGGTCGTCTAGGATTGGCGAAGAATACTCGATTCGCCTAAATGCCATCATCCTAAATATCTCCTACCTACAAGGTTCACATATTTTTGTCTAACTACAAACTTCCTCTTTTAATGTATCTTTTAATGGTCTCGTTTTTAATTTAAAACGTTCTTTCTTTCTATATATAACTTTTTTTGGTAGGTTATCAGGTACTATTACAATTTACGAGGACCACGCAAAAAATAATTATATCGATAAATTTTCTCATTCACTGTAAAGAACAAAGTCGAGAGTAAAATCTAGTAACGAAACCCATTTTTTTAAAATTAAATTTACCATTCCGTAAGACTGAAGTTCTTTGATATTGAAAGTAAACTATTTAATAATATTTATTAACAATAATAACAGAATTTTCTAAATAAAAAACAATCATATTTTTTTTCAATTTATAACATCTTGGCCAACCTAATATACATTTAGTAGACACCAGACTACATTGAATTGAATGTACAGCAACCTGTGTTAGGAGAAATGATTGCATAAGTTCTGATTCCGTTAAATTTATACATTATCCGACATAAAATATTTCCTATATGTTAAAATATTTCTTATAATCTATGCTTTCATATACTAGAAGGTACCTACACTATACAAACATTTAAAATAAAGATGTCACCGTATTTTAAATTTAATAACAACTTAGTTATTAAAAAATACTGTATCATTAATGTCACAATATACACGATATGTAAATAAAATATATATTTTAATATAAATACATATTATTATATTAATAAAGCGTAATAAATTCTCCACTCACATTTGCTTTGAAAGTACACTCAAGCGTCGAGCTTCAATTCAAACTGCCAGTGAAGGTGAACCGCTGAGGAATGTACGACCGTTGAACGAGTGAGGTGAACGATTTGAAATAGCTAACCATTCTAAATTATGTTCTAGAATATAATAAACGGATTGTTGGCAGAAAAGAGGTTTTATAATAAAAGTCTTTCGGCCTAACAATTAATTGATTAAACCAGTTCCTGTTGCACAATGATAACGCGTGTGGAAAATAATCTAGTTTATATTATATAATTACAAATTAATAAATTAAAGCGTAATTTAATATCAGTCTAAGTTACGATCTTTGCCTTATTTTCCTAAACATTAAAAATAAATAGCATCGTTTAAAAAGTTCTCTAAGCATAGATCATCTTGTTGATTGACAGGTCGGAAAACAGTTATAAAATTTAAAAGAAATTTTATATATAAGCTTAAATATATGGCCAATAGTTGTAATAGTTGCAGTCCTTTAACAGATCTGGCAAGACCCAGAACAAATCGTGCACTATTGATATTAATGACGTGTTAAAAGATTCAGAACCCAATGATCTTCCCTCTCTACTCAGATGTGGAGAAGACGACACTTTCGTTGTATGTAGCGACGACTGCATCATTTACCTCTCTTAGAAAAAAAAAACTCTCGTTTTCGCAAATCATATTTTCTGGCAAATTGAAGGTCAAGGTCCTATTTGAAACTTTAGACATCATTCGCCGAGTGGCCGACTTCTCACAACCTCACATGAAACCGAAACTCAGACCATTAGTTAAACCTTCAAATGAGTCCGAAATCGAACAACGAGTTATAATCAACACTAGAATATGTATTTAGCGACATCGATTTTGAACTCACGAATCAAATTCCAATCATATAGATTACAGAACACTTACTAATTATGAAGCTTGTCTCGAAAACGGCATCAGTATTTTTTATATTACTCACTATATTCATAATATTGGCACACAAAAATATATTTTTTTTGTCTATAATACTTCCTTCTATATGTCTTTCATCCCCTGAAAGTTGAGAGAGTGTTCAATAAAAATCCGTTTTACAAATTCCATGACGGTGTTTTTCAAAATTAAAACGAAAATGAATACGAACAGAGAGGAAGTTTTGTTTACATTGAAGGTGTCAAAATAATAGGATATCTGTCATCGAATGAACTAGTTGAAAAATGTCCATTTTTATAAGCGCTGCCCCAGTATATATGTAGAAAATAACAGAATAAGCTAACAAGTCACGGAATTTAAGAATATTAGTATTTAAAATATAGCTATAACAATAAGAAATCATTTTTCTTTCATTGTCACTCAACACAATTTACCGGTCGGTGGAGTTTTCAAATTATAAGCAAAAAAAAAAATAGCAATTACATCGAAACGCCAAATAATTTCCGTACAACGACAGGATGCGAACGATACATGCGAACAGTTAACAGACAAGAAATTAATGTTATTTCATAATTTTGCTTAGTCATGATTTTTTTTTTATTAATCAAATCAGGCGTGTAAGCGTTGTGTAGGTGTGAAATTATTATCGAAAACAAAGTATAAAACCTTATACTTATTTTTTTGCGTAATGTAGTAATAAATATATTAAGGAATATATTATAGCACTGAACAAATTGTGCTAAATAATACTGAACAGTTCCGAGAATTATGTCATAATCTAACGGACAAAAAAATATCAGCATCATAACTTATTATAGTTATAAACGGGTATACTATATGTGTCTATAGGCTATATACCTATACCAAATGGTTCCTTATTGTTCGACATACCAAAAGTTTTAATTATTTGCGAATTATAATTATTTTAAATCTATTCGCTTAACTGAACAAAGTTAGGGTTCAAAAATCATTGGACTTCCTATTAAATTAATATTAAACAACAGAATTCCTCTAAAATATATCCTCTAATCTAAAATAAGTTAAGAAAGTTCGAAAGAAAGAAAGTTAGAAAAGCGATAATTTGCAACTAAATGGAAAAAAAAATGTTTAACTTTTTAATAATAGTAAGTAATATTAGCCGCGTGTTTTATCACAACGAGTCTGTTGAAACTACGAGGTTCTATAAAAATCCGCAGATTTTCAATTAGACAGTACTTTGAGATTATCCACACAATGACAGAGTACTGTCAAATGACAGAAAAATAACTACGCCATTGTTATCGACTGTATTATAATGTCTAGATGATGAAAGAAACGATGATTATAAGTTATTTTTATGAATTCAGACTTTCTAGTTTCGGTATTGACTGTAATCAAAAAATAAACAATACATTATTAATAATAAAGAACTCTCGTACAAGCAGCGAGTTTGTCAAGTTTTTAAATTTAATAAATTTCTGTGACATCAAATTTTAGGCATTCATCATCATTATGCGGATATTTAGATATTTGTATGTATTAGGAGATGTTACTAGTTTTATAAGACATACGACGTAATAATACAACAGGTTAAACGAGTCGAATTTAGTTTTTTAATTGGGTTTATAATCGAACCGGCCGAATGCGACGAGGCGGCGTATGGCGCCAAACTAAAATAGAATTTAAATATTCGATTTTTCACGATTACGAACATAGAAGTCATTGTGACACAAATATTACTATTATTTACGAACAAATTAAAATCATCAGCAGTAATAATAATAACTCATACTTATATAAATTCTGAGGTTTCTTCTCGCTGCTTTCCTCATTATTTTATATTTTTATGATCTTAACAATACGGCCATTGTTATAAATGAAACCGTATACAAACGTGACAGGTAACACAATACATCCAGCCAATGTGACGTCTAGATAGACGATTAAAATACTGACGAACGTATTACGTGCTTACAATTATTAAATTAGCGCGTCTGATACGGATAATAATTTATGTACAACATATTCAGATAAAATCTGGTCGCTATAGGAACACTTCACGATACATCTAGAATATTTACATAATTCAAACTCTATTACAATAGGACGTTTATTTTTAATATACGATACGAAAATATTTTGTATCAACAAAAAATTTTACGTGTATTTATCGTAGAGGTTTTATCGGTAGTGTTCAGTCCAAAGTTATATCCTGGGTTAAAAATTAACCTATTAAAATCCGTATATAGCGATCGTTTAAAAAAAAAGTTCACTGGCTGTTAAGGTTAAAAGTAGTTTCGTAGTACACATCGGCAGTATACATCAGGTTTCCAAACGTTACATGATCTGTGCGACTGGCCGGTTAGAGACGTGTCTCAAGGTACGAATAAAAATAATTTATAACGTCATTTAATTTATATAAAAATAATAACAAATGTAATCAAAATGTTGCACATATAAAGATTTACGTAATATAAAGTTTGAGGTATTAGTTATATTGTTTTTTGAATACCCCCAAATAAAGGGTTTCTATGTCTTGAATATGTTTGTTATTAAAATCTAATATAACTGTTAATATTTACAAAATTAACACTAATTTATATAGATAATAGTAGAAATGCCTACGCGAAATTACTTGAATTGTCTTGTCTATTTGACAATCGTCGTGTGAAGCGAATGTTCATTACCCTAATATGTAGAAAGATTTAATTATTCTTATCAGCCTTTAATTATATGTTATTTAGTTGCTTTTTATATTATACCACTTGAGACGAATTACAACTAGAACAAATACCTAAATAAATATGAATATTTTTGTTTTTACCATCAGAATAGGTTTTCATTCAGGTAGGAAACTTCTTTCTCAGAATACCTCCTTTGTCAAGACGTTAAAAAATTAAATCAGTCACTTTAATACTAACCATGGCGGCTCATTATCTCGCTGTGAATTTAAAAAATCAACCCTTTCGGCATAACGTAAGCATGTTTATTGTATAAATTGTATTTTATTGAGCAATCTACAACAACGTGACCCTGGCAAACGTGCAATGTGCCAACTGCCAGTTTAAAAGAATTTAGAGAGTTTTTAATGATTATGTAATACATTTATATAAAAATTAAAATTACGTTAGACGTCGATTGAGCGAGATGATAAGACGGTTATTGAGAGATGAGACGCCTTTCTAAAAAAAATTAACCGACTACCAAACTTGTAGTAAGTATAACAAATCTAGACTTGATGTCCTTAACGAATATTTATTTTAAAGGAAATATATATATATAATTAAAAAAATTTTTTTAATATAATATTTTTTATATTTGTCCATTTATGGCTTCATTGATGATGAATATATTTTTTATGTACATTACGGCTTGTCTATTTTGTAGCGGGTGCAATCATATATCTAAAGGTCACGACTAATTTGTTTTCGGTTATCACACAGCGGAAATGACTTCGGATTTCGTTTGTAATGACTTAATATTTTGTAGTTTAGTGTAATTAGGGCTTATTATAATTAATAATACACTTATATTTCCACTTCCGGATCCAAGGGTTATTTCTATGTCGGGTACAGAATAGTAACCACAAGTGTACAACCTCACACAACATTCTATTCGTTTCACGTTTCACATTCAATAAACAGTATATATTAACTAATATTGTATGTATTAACCAATAGTGTACACTAAATAACTGTTAACGATGAGTATGTAGTAACGAATAACGATGTGAGACTTGTATTAAGCGTAAATCGTGTGTTTTTATAATTCGAACGGCGAGATCTCTTAAGTAACTAAATTGTTTTATGAATAACAGAGCATAATATTAAAATAATTTAAATTCGTTAAATTATATGTATATATAATTCAGTTACGTTGTTTGTTGACAAATTAAATTAAAAAGAAGGGGAACTTTAAATTATCATAGGCACTAATATACAATAAATTAAATGTTTTATCTTCAAAATGTTAAATAAAATCGTATATATATATATATATATATATATATATATATATATATATATATATATACGATTTTAGAATATATACTCTTCATTTTGTATGCCTTTAATTTTTTATATGTACTATGTACTTTTGTCACGTAATTCTGGCAGATTTTCATAACAGCGTTTATTGGTTGTCGCGTAACGTATCAACAAATACACAAATTTACAACATCGTATTAATATCAGTTGTATTATAAGCAGTACCCCTAACACGAGTTTCGATCATCAGACTACGTACTATTCGTTTCCCGTTTCCGTGTGTTATGAAGGAACAACTGTTAACGTTCCGTTTGTAGAATGAAGGGGCGAGCATGGATCATTTTCATAGTACATAAACACGTAACACTTAACAATATACTTAATAAAAATGTATTTTTTCCTAACTAATTAGTACCGACATGAGAAACATGTCGTAAGCGTTATCATAATTGCTTGTATTGATGTACATTTTTCCTGTTACTCTGAAAATTAACGCGTCATAAAAAAAAAATTTTCTTTTTTTTTTATAAACCATTTTAGCATCTAGCATTTTCGCGTCTAGTATTTTAGCACCTAGGATTTTCGCGTCTAGCATTTTAGCACCTAGCATTTTCGCGTCTAGCATTTTCTCATATAAATAAAGGCTTTTGATCAAACACTTATAATTTACTTAACATATTTTCAAGTTCAAAATGTCGGTACATTATTGTTTACTCATTTTATAGACAACGTTTAAGATAAAAAATCTTTTTTACAAATAGCCATAAGGATAAACACTTGTTAGTTTTTGTTAACAATATTTCCGAACGCGTTGTAAAAACATCGTCTAAAAACCGTCCATATCTTCGTATCCCTTACGTTCAAGGTTCAAAGCGTCGAGCAAAATACAAATACATAAATATATTAAAACATTGAGACGGATAATTTTATTGAATAGAAATCATTTAATGTACAAAATTTAAAAAAAATATAATAAACATTTTATTAGAGTGATACATATCGAGAGACTGTTGCTTAGTACAAGTCCTTACGTCACTAAATACTTAGTGTTGTTCAGTATTACGTTCAATAGACTGATCAAAATTATAAAGTGCGAAGGTTTAATGGAACACTGTCAAGGCTCCGTATGAGTGAAAATGCAATAATTTCGTGAGCCACCGATGTAGTGTATTAAGGAAAACTAATATCATAGGATTCACTATACGTTTTTTATTATTAAAACTGCATGCTCCCGACGTTTCGATTACTTTGCAGCAACCGCGTTCCCGGGCGGACTATATGAAAAATCTTTTCAGTTGATCACGGTTGCTTCACAGAAACCTCGGTAGTGTGAAGTAAAAAAATAAAAATGATGAGTAAAGAGTTTAATGATTATATTTATATTTATATATTTAGGTATGCCTATGTATGTATGTCTAAATTTTTTATTTTTATATGATTATTTGTATATATATATGTATATCTCATCTTTTTCTTCTTTCCTTGATTCGTACCTACACCACAATTGTTCTGTTTGTTTCCCGTATTAAAAGACTAATAGCAGAGACGTCTATTAAGAGATAAGTTAGCCTTTGCGCATCAAATTTCTTTGAAAATAGGTAAATGAATAAATAAATAACATTTCTCAATATTAAATTATAATAATCTAACATTTAATATTATTGTCTATTTAATTGTAAAATTATCTTTATGAATTTCTTGATGGAACACAACACTGAGCACTATGCTAATAAAAATGAAATAAATTATATAGCAACATCGATCGGTAGCTATGACGTATCAAGCTATGACGTATCTATCGCTCCGTAAATATGCAGATGATATAATATAACTACAAGTTTTTCTCAACGACTTCGCCCGTCTTGACTTCGGACTTATATTAAGGTTTACAAAATAATTTTCGCCAAACAACCCAGATATGTGTTTGTTAAATTGTACGGAGTTAAGTTAGGGTTAGGTAAATGTACGGAGTAGGGACATTATCATACTGAGGCACTTTGGAATAAATTCTAACGTGATTTATAAATATTTAGGAATAAGCGATAAACATATTTCCGCCATATATGACCTTAAAAGGTTTCCACGAAAAATATACATGATTACTACCTTAATTCTTTTGTAATTAATTTATATGGCCTCCCGATAACGACGTTTTAAACAGGAAATAAAAACTATTCCAAGATTAAGTATTTATATTTAATAATTTTTTTCAATATTTTGACATTATTGACATATATTTTTTTTTTTGTATTTTCTTTATAAAATTGTAATTCGTTCAACAAATAAAAAAGTATACATTGGTAAATATTGCCCTATTCCAGTGCGAATGAAGCCATATAATTAAAGAAAAGGTCTGAAATAATGGCATCCATTAGTGATGAAGTGATTGAGATGAAATTTTTTTTTTCAATTAATCTACGAGTCTATAAAGTCCGGTCAAAAAATCCAACAGACTAAAAAACTTTTAACAACTTCTTCATGAGTTAACAATTTGGCATATGAAATTTTTACCATTATAAACTGATGTACTTTGTGAGCGTGTAACTAAAGTGTCGTAAAGATATCAATGCTTTAACGAAGGTTACCCGCTTTTTATTATTCTCCTAATTGACGGAAGTCTGTAAGCAATTTTAGACAATTAAAAGATTCCGAGAGTACCGTCCCAGGATACTCGGTCTCTTTTTGGTTATGAAGCAAAAAATCGCGATATAGCGATGAACTGTAAACAAATGAATTATACTAAGTTTTTCTGTGTGTGTATGTTACTGTTGCTGTTTCTGCTAACATCCCAAAAATCTTGTTTTATGACATCCTTGATGAGCTTGCAATGTTAACATTTATGAATGTTTTATTACTTTGGTTGTTTATTAGGATGCCGAGTAAAGTGATCGAGCAGCGGCCGTTGGATGAAGAGTATGAAAAAACCGGCGTCAGTCCATCAGACATCGCGGCTCTGAGACAATGGCTGAAAACCCAGCCCCATCTACCGGATAAATACATCACTGGTGATAAATCTTCCCTGAAATATTTACAAGATTTGATGCATTTGCGTTTCCTATTAAAGTCTCACTCATACACTATTCAGTTGGGTACTTTAAGTGTCATTGTCTAGGTACCTGGTAGGACGTATTTTGTCTGTAGGTCCATACTTTACGTTTCAGATATGGAACTCATCCTGGCGTACCACAGCTGCTACAAAAGTTCGGAAGTATCCAAACAGGTTATTGATCTACATTACACTTTGAGGACGCTCTTCACAAATCTCTTCCACAACAGACTCGTCGATGACAGCTTCATCAGGACTATGAACGTCATGTAAGTGCTTCGTATAGTTCGTAGTTTTTTTAATTATTTTGGAAATAGTTTGATATGATTGTTTCCTATTACAGTCTGGGTTTCCCCATCGAGACGAGAACGTCCAAAGACTACAAGGTCGTCTACTTTAGGCTCATTGACTACGATGCGAAGAATTTTATTTTCTCTGAAGCAGTTAGGTTCGTTTTATTTAATATTTGCATAACAAATGAGAGTGAAATTTAGCTAGAGTCTGTATCATCCGGATTTGTCTGCTCTTCTACTAAATTATCAACTATCATGATTGGAGTTCGAATTTCGTCTGAATTCTTATTTCTCAGCAAATGTTTCCGTCGTCACACTACACACCAAGCGTTTCTCGTTTTTCATTGAATAAACTACGTACTACAATGTGAGAAAACCTATTAATGAAAAACCATTAACACTCTGTGTGCGGTTTGTCGATGCAACTTGGTGTAAGCGTACTTACGTAAATACTATCTAGACATTCTCGTACAGTTGTTCCTTAAGAAAACTCTTGATTAGTTAACCTAGGAACAAATTATTAGGAACAATCATTGTCAGCGCAGTCCCTTGATGAAAACAGATGAGTTTCTCAATATCTTGCAACACTTCCAGGGCGGCTATAATGCTTATAGACTTGATGCAGTACGAGGATGGGGCGTGGAAAGGGTTCGTCATTATAATAGACCTAAACCGCGTCACTCTGGGCCACATCGCTAGACTAGACCTGCAAACTATACAGCAGCTGCTATATTACTTACAGGTTAGTCCGTCTGAATATAAAGCGCTTTTTTCGCTTGAAAACATTCATCGATTTGATACCATAATTAAAATATAAAAGTATAAAATAGATTTTTTACCTGCGTCGTATTTTTGTGGGTACAATTTTTTTTTGTTCTTATCTAACGTTACAACAACGACATACTCGTGGCTCATTATATAAAGTTATGTACCTATATGTGATTGAACATTAATTTTTAACTCAACATTTTTATTCTCTTGTATAGGAATGAGACAGTTATTCTTTGCTGCTTGTTTTTATAATAAACTGTTATCTGTATACTTTAAAAAATAAAATGGTAAAACGGTCATAACGCTAAAGTAACGACAGTACAAATTAATAATAATTTGTACTAAATGGCGCCAAAAAAAAGTCCGGCTATGCTAAAGGCTGTGTATTAGAACTTCAAATTAGTTAGTTTGACATCGCCAACCCGCCTTGAGCAAGCGTGGTGATTAATGCGCTAACCTTCTCCATGTGAGAAGAGGCCTTTGCTCAGCAGTGGGCTGCTATAGACTGATGATGATGATGATGATGATAAATAGACTGCACCAGAAAGAGTTATTTCAACGCCATGCATAAGTTTATATTTTTGTTACATCCTAGAGCCTAAACTCGTCACGTTATGCTTTCAAAGCATACATATATATTAACTGTATGTCAATGAGTATTTACGGTATTGTTTGTCAAAAAGAATTCCACTCGGTTTCATGAATACATTGGTAAATTAAGTTTTTGAATGAAGCATAACAAAGACAATGTATTATAAACTAAGTTAATACTCTAAATGAAAGACTTATAAATGAAAGAATATTAATGCACTGTATGTCGCTTGGCGATGCTAACATAGAATAGGCGTAATGAAGACATAATGGCGCAAATAAGATAACATTTAAGTAAAATGAAAATCAACTTGATACGAATGTATTTGGTAATTCGATTTCTATTTGTGGAAAGAGAGTCTAGACAGATTAAAGAATGGACAATCTAGTGTTGTAAGGGCAGACCCTAGAGGGTCTGTTCTCTGTCGAAGTGGGGACCTACAGTTTTAAGTTTGGCAAAATATTGAAGCCATTAGCTATACCTGAAATGAATATAGTAGGATTTTAATATGACATTATAATTATAATAAAACACGGCAAAACATATGGGCTCCCCTATGAGAACTATCTTTCACTTCTGATAATTTTAAACCATCATTTATTTCAATAATAACTCGGAATACAGCCTTCTGATTTACCAAATATTTCGAGCTTAAACTACATACGGACAGTTTACAAGTTTTCACTCATAAAACTTCTGTTTATAAATACGGATGGAGTATCGAAAAAAAATACATACGATATCAGAAGAAATTTGTTTGTGTGACCATCCTAACATAGCTTTAGGTACAAGTTAGGTTTCAATTACTGTGTTTTTATATAACCTTAGATAAGTTTTTAAAGGATTCCTTAAAAGATTTACAAAACTGAAAAACAACTTAACGAAGCCAAAGAAATTATAAATGATTAGGCTGTAGCTCAAGGAGAGCACAAACTGGTGATGATATGGAGCAAAACATATGTATTACAAAGAACCTAGACACTTGGAAAAAAAATCAGGATATCCTTATCATGTAATGAACTGACAATTACGCTACTGCGTGCAAAACAAACGTAAAAATGTTTAGGGATTTACTGAGTTTCGTAAACTAAATATGGATGCAAGTTCTCTTGCGGAAGCTGTGCTTGCGACAGCGAACCAAAATGATTGTCCATTCTTGAATCTAGAGTGAACTTAGATGTTCTCGTATCAGTTATTACCGCTACAAAAGCCCAAGAAGCAACCCACTGTAGACATTGCATGGTAGGTTGACCGAATCTATAATAGCGGCAACTAAATTACAAGATAAAGAGGCTATGACAAGAGGCTGTTTCCTCGGAAGGGAAGAATTTAAAAAGGTTGAACGACTGAGTAAAATTAAAATAACAAAGTGTGGCTTAAAACTTAACTGACATCAGGCGATGGAGCAACTGAAGATAATATTATGGAAGTAAAATGCCCTTTATTAAAAAAAAAACAGTTAAACGTTATATTAAAAAGAAAATATTTTTTTTAAAATACAAAGCAGAAACTGAACTGCAAATGCATTTTGCAAAGGAAATCTGTCGTCGTAACTCCGACAGTACGGTGACTGAACACAATGAGCACTAGCAATAGACAGCGTTTACACTAGTTAAAATTATTTACTTTAAGATCATGTAATACAATAACGTAAGCTATCAATACTTTTTCAGTTATATAATTACTACTGAGACCACGTGTTTGATTATTGTTCAAACCTAAATATAGTTTAGCGTAATAACTTGACTTCAGGAAGCGATGCTAGTGAGGCTGAAAGGTCTACACTTCCTGAACGCTCCGTCTTTCATGGATCGCCTGATGATGCTGCTGCGGCCGTTCATGAAGAAGGAGCTCATGGAAATGCTCAAGATACACCAGGTCGGAGCCACGACCCTCGAAGAAACGATCCCCATAGACGCCCTGCCGAAAGAAGCCGGCGGAAAGAGTAACAGCTTCCAAGAAATCAAAAGTAAGACAGAACATTCAACCGATATTTCAAATTTGCTAAAAAAATTTAATTATTAATTAGCCCTGATGATCTATAATATTATATTAATCTCTAGAAACTTAAGTTTGTTCGAAAAATTCCTCTTTGCCTTTCAGACGAAATAATTGACAAGTTAATAGCCAATAAAAACTTCTTCGTCGACGAAAACAAGCGGAGAGTGACAGAGTCATTGCGCCCTGGGAAGCCGAAGACAATAACTGATATATTTGGCGGAATCGAAGGATCGTTTAAGAAACTCGACATAGATTAATTAATTTACGATAAATAGCTTGTATTATAATAAAATGGGAATTATTTTTTTTTTTTACTTACTGTTTAATAGAAAAATTCACACCACAGTTGGGTTGATTAAAAAAAGGTTGTGGTGTAACAGACCTTTGTTTTTATTCTCCGCTATTTTAGAACAGATAACATTTTAACGGGACATAATTTTAAAAGGATAATATTTTATAATTTTGATTATTTAAAAATCAATTTAATTCAATAATATCCATAATAATCCTCAATAGAAGACCTAAATACAGAAAAAATATATATCATCTATTTGTTTAAAATATGGCCTTCTCCGTGCAAAGATGTGCACAGTATATTCTGCCAGTGTCATGTAGAATGGAGGAGACACGATCCGAGATTAACTTTTGAATGAAATAAAATTTTACAGCCTCGACTGAAGTCACAATTAGGAACTACATATATATGTTAGCAGATCTAAAGAACAAAAATTCAATTAAATGCAAACATAGGAGGTATATACTGTACAAAAAATGTAAAACTAAGACTAATGTTATATAAAGGTAAAACAATTTATAACAACTTAATTGTATTCATTTTAATATATTTACATATAAGTGAATTATACCTTAAACATATATTCATTACAGTCGCAGGGATAAGACATTTCCATGTGAATTTTATATGTTTAAGGTCAGACATTAATTTTGTTATTTGATGCATTATTGACAACAACGAAACCTCCTTAGAGGTTGTGTTCATAGCTTAACAATAGCAGACAGGACGCGGTTGGTTCGGTCGGTATTTGTGTCAAGTGTTACAAAAAGAGCCTACAACAAGTGCCTTCACTGTGGAGTCGAAGAAGACACGGCACAACATACACGACAGGTATGTCCTGCCTGGAACGAGTTTCGGATGGGTCTTGTGCAATTCGTTGGGTCCGACCTCTCTTTACCAGATTTCATTTCTTCGATGGTCAGCAATGAAGAGAGTTAGCAAGCCATGTGGTATTCGCCGAAAGGATTTTGCTTACAAAAGAGGCGACAGAGAAGGAGAAGGAACGAAATCGTAACTCTCTCCCTATCCGTTGTAGTCGAGTGGATCGAAGACGTAGAGACTACCTGGCAGCGTCAGTAGCATCGTAGAGTCTTACGTCGTCGGAGAGGATTAATGCGTGGCGGACGGGGGTTTCTGCCACCAATACTTTAATTTAAGGTCCTCGGCTATTGTCCCCCTCTGTTTGGGTTCCGGAAGCGAAAATATGTAGAGTGAAGTATCTCTTCTACAGCAGTGGGTCCAGGTACGGACAGCCGCTGATGAGGCTACGCTGCCTTTTTCGATCCCGCAGCCTCGTCCGTTTCAGAATGCCTCCTACTGAGGTGGTCTTTCTTAACCTTCCTCACATATTCAACACCCTGCCCCCACAGGGCTCAATATGTAGAGATCTCATTCCTCGGATACAAAAAAAAGGTTATCTTATCAAACTAACGAACTAAGTATTCATTTGAAAGTATTAACATGCTTTACATCACTCTGTCCAATAGGCACTGGGCATTACTCATAATGCCCGATTAATCACTTGGCCCGTAACATGTATACATATAACTTCTAGCGTGATTGTTTTGCAATAACAGTATAACAATCGCTATTTCTAATATAATTAAATGTACTTAATGCATGCACTACTTAATTAACTTAATTTTATGGGAAAAGATAGCTAAGCAATTACATTAACAACTACTTATACAACGATATCAACTTAGAAAAAAATAATTGTTCGCGAGGTCCCTCCTCGCGGAAGAGCTGAAACTTCATGATGTTGGAATGAAAACAGGAAGTATTTAAAATTGATTTTTAAATGTTTTTTTTTTTTGCGTTTCTTTCAGACAAACTTAATCTACATTATTTGCAAGTCACAATTCATTGCCCGCATGAAAACGAGCGTCACGCCATCCCTCTCGCTCCGTCTCTTTTGACGCACGTAAACATTCTATGTCCTCTAGACACGACGTAATTTAACACCCACATTACAAGTTTCGTCGCTTTGTGCCTAATTGTCATCAGTGACACAGGGTGTGTAGCCCGCAATGCCATTTGTTACCTATGTCCTCTTCGTTCGATTGCCACTAATTCCTGGCGCTTTGGATTCTGGATTTTGTATTGATAGACACGCTGGAAATATTTTTTTACAGCCCACGCACATATAATTACTTATATTATTATAAAGAGGTTACCCTCTTGAGGCATGTGCGCGGCTGGGTGAACCTGATTGATAATACGCATAAGAGATATTTGAGGAAACAAAAATGTCTAGACAAACGTGTCTGAAAGGGTTTTTTTATTATATACGTTTGACATTGTTCTCGTCACCTTTTTGTTTAATAAATAAGTCAAAATATATCCTGGTATAAGTTTATATTGTGTGCAAGGAACAATTGAATCATGTTATCCTCGATTGACAACAGACTGAGTTAGATCTATATTTCCCCACCTCCGAAATCTTACTGTTCACATACCACAGGAGGATTGAAGTTTAAATTAAATGTAGTTAAGGCAAAACTAGTTCTTGCCGGCGACTTCACACAAACGATTTCGGAATTACTTAAAACGAAAGAATTCTAACAGATTTAACGTCTATATCGTGGTAAACTTCCCCAAACCTAGTTTTATATATATATATATATATATATATATACTCTTACGCGTACAGACAACATTGACATTTTTATTACGTGCAATTAATTTATCTTTTCAACAATTTATTTCTGTCACGGAGATCTGCTAAGCTAACGTTACGTTCTCAGTTTCGAAACAAAATGCACATATTAATTTTTTTTTAGCATAAATATACGTTAAGTTCAACGAGAACCTTCGGCAGAATATAATTTTCCCTATACAATAACTAGACGTTTAAATGAAACTAATATTTTTCGGATAAACTACGCGTGCTTTATTTTTGTAAAAAACTACATACTCCCGACGTTTCGGTTACTTTTCAGCAACCGTGATCACGGACAGACGAGATGTGGAGATATATATATATATATCCGAATAATATTAGTTTCATTTAAATGAAAAAAACTCGCGAAAGTCTTAGATCTCATTAATAACTAGACGTCCTACAAATTTGATACTAATTGTTTAGTTAAAATATTATTGGGCAGTTCTTCATGCGGTTCCTATGAACAGCACTTCTATACAACAGTCTACGTATAGAGTTACTTCTATGGCCGACCTTAAACGGACCGCTGTGAAAAAATTGCCCAAACAACCAGGGTCGACGCCGGGTTTCGCACGAACGTTTGCAATATCTGTTACGAAACACAGCAGATTTCGATAATGCCTTCGTTATTTATGCTGAGGTTTTATTGAGTGTGAAATGATTTTTTCGTTTTCAACATTTATATTTTAAAAATGTTCAAATGAGGCATCATTTGATAACTTTCAAAAATATCGCCGAGGTATATTATGACAATTTTAAAAAACTAATTCTCTCTCAAATGAGACGTAACTAAAGTGACCCGGAACGATAATGGAAAGAGGTTGGTTACAATTATGTGTGTGTGTGAATATGACAGCTTCATTATTATTATTTTTTAAATAATTATATCGAACCAATCAAATCAAACCTGTAATACTTCCTATTTCCGTCCGAAAATGTGCCGTGTTCAAGCGATTTTGAACTTTATACATTACATGTCATATTAGCAAATCTTCCGAGTTGCGCAGCTAATTCGCTTACGTAACATAAATGTTTGTTTTGTTTTATAAACTAAAAATTTCATAATTATGCCTTCAGTTAAAGATGCTCATACGAGCAGTTTGTATGTCCACCGTATCGTCCTCATTTTAGGGGACTAAGAAAAATAACTGCTACTAAGTTATTAAGATTTATGTAAAAAAAATTACACTCGGAACTATAAGTCAAATGTTGGGTGTATAACGTCGTTTAAGATCAGATCGTATATAAGATTAAATTGTCAACCTTTGGACAATACAGGCCTAACGAAGTGTTGTGCAACTTTAAACCTGGCTTTTTCTGTTTAGAAATTACACTGATAGTAAGTAGCATGTGATGAAAAATGTTACCTTAGTGGTTATCCAACGAGTTTTTGGCTTAAGTGAGATCAGTCAGTCAGCCCACATAAAAAATATCAAAGGATTTTTAACATACGAAATGTGAGAAACAAGTTTTGTTATTTTTTTAACACTAATTTAATTTTCAAGAACTTTGTATATCTTAACATAAAATTTACCTACTGGTTGGCAACATTCAAATATATATATATATAAGAACTTTATCCATTCAGCCACAACAACGACATGCCTGTCGTGGAATCGTGAGTATATCTAAAAAAAAATGGCGTAGTCATCAAGAAACATACTTAGTTTTATCTGACATTAAGAAATAAATATGTTAATATTCACCTAGAGAATATAATTTTAATAACGCTACAATTATAATGTATTTTTATAATTATTAAAAGTGAGAAAGGAAGTATTTATATTATAAACATGTGGGCATAATACGTGTTCTACATTTGTCCGCCAGCGCCTCTCGGAGGTTGTCGCTTTTTTTTTTTTATTTTTTAAGCGGTTTTTTGTGTAACCACTTCACTGTGAGTATTCTTACAAAATATTCAATAAAATAAAATACTTGTCATGGCCAATAATATTATATATATATAATTTTTTTTTACAATAATTTTATGATTAGCGTGCGTATAAATATTCTTACCGTGTAAAATTTATCTATACATTTGAACTTATTTGGAAGACTATGGGAAAATGAGTTCACATTGACATATATATAGTGATGTTCCTATAATTTTCGATATATTTAATGAGGTCCTAGATAAGAAAAATTAAAGTATTTTAAATATTTTTTTAAAGTACTCATGGGCAAATATTTGATCTGTTTTCATATAAAAAAAATACACGTTTTAAAGTTTAATTGGGTATGTATGTATATTACAGTACGATAATCCTAAGAACCTATTTCATGTTACCAATAATATTACGATAGGTTTCTGGAAATCATACGTGAAAAATTAATCTTTCGGTGGTCGGAGCGCAAAACGAAATAACCACAAACGAGCAATCCATAGGTTTTGTGAGAAAAGCCACTACGGCTATAAAATCAGTCGTCAAGCCTTACTTTATGCTAAGAGCGGCTCCGTATAAGATATTAGTGCGTCGGCGTCCAATCCAGATACATATAAATAGAGCCTCCTTAGAATATCAACATCCCCAAACACCATGCCATGAAGTATTACAAGCATTACGAGCTCACTAACGAACTCCCTAAGAATAGACTGGTCCTAAATTTGTACGCGGTAAAAGTGGGAACGAGAGGTATAACGGCTAAATCCCTCTGCAACCTACTAAAGCACTTATTTTTATTTATAATTTTAATTCCGCTCCCTGCAATGCGATGGACCGGCACCCGCAAGGTGAATCCATGGAGTGCTGAGAAGTTTCGTCTCTTATTGTAAATAATTAATTAAAATAATAATGTGTGGATGCAGCGGTCAATAGTGAAATTGTTTATACTAGAAACAAACATTATCATAGAATTCATTGATATCTGGATTACGTTACGTTGCCATGTTTTTAATTTCATAAAATACTGTTCATAGCATCATGATTGTGTGACAACAAAAAAAATAGAACTTTATTATGCGGACGTCAAGTATTGTATTTAATTAGTTATACAGATTATAAATTATATAGATCCTGCAGTATTACTGACCACCATGACAATGACAAACCGGAAAAAACAAATAATAGTGGCGAAGGAATAATTTACTCTGCCTATGTTTAGCATGACTTGAAGTTTTAATAAAATAAAACCTCATTCGTATTAATAACTTATAATTTGTATAATGTCTGAGAATTATTCGGACCACAGAAATTATATTACTCGGACTTTCATTGGTCCATGTTTAGAGGAGACTACGGGATACTGTGCTTTATACTCAAAATATTTAATATTCATATTGGAAATATCTTTAATATTACACGAATATCTTTTTAACAGCTTAAGTGTGGCTTCAGTAGCATTAACGTAATTCACTTGTTTGTCAATAAAATAAAAAAGTAGAACTCATAGAAAATAAAACTAGCATAAAGCGACGACGTTCCAGCGCTTGACGCTAATTTTATTGATTCGCCGTCGTGAGAAAAGGCTGATACATAACGTGAACAACACAAACGGTTTATAGGCGGAAATGATGAAACCGGTTTTACGAATAAACCAACCAAACTAGAACTAGGTAAAGCATAAATGAATAACCATAATGTTCAACGTCCTCGGTTATGGGCCTCGTGCGTATTGTTCAAGCGTACGCTGTTTCAAAGGCCTTCAAGACTATTAAACGGACTGGTCTTATAAACTGGTTTTATAAAATATATGGAACATATTTCATAAGAGAGTTTCTTATACTTTCTTACGACCTTATGCTCTCCGATAATATTACTGTGAAGTATCATTCGGATAACAGAATTAATTGATATATGAGTGAACTGAAAATATATTGTATGCCATTACAGACAAATGACGTCACAAGACGTTCAACCGATATCTTTGGAGGAAGAGTACAGAAAGAAGACAGGGATCAGTCCAGAAGATATACAGAAGTTACGTAGTTGGATGCAGACACAGCCGCATCTGCCAGAGAAATATATTACAGGTACCTAGAGTATGTTTTTTTACATGTTTTTCCTATACATTACACTGTAACAATGAAATTACGTATTGATTTTTTCCATTCGTTGAGATATCAGCCATAATAGCTTTTAATACAACAATAAACACGCTCGAATCGTTACCACCCATAAAGACGATACGGAAATAGATTTATAGAAAAAAATAAAATAAAAGATACCTACAAACATCTCGGATGTCTGATTTTTTTATTTAAAATCACAATTATTACACATCACTCTCTGACTTACATCACATGACATGATTTTAAAATATAATAACGAAATAAAATAAATAAATTTAACTTTTTACAGTATGAGATAAAACATGCTAGAATTAAAATAAAATGGCATTAATACTATAATATGCCTTTGAAACTATATAAAGCGAAACATTTTTGTTGTATCCGAGCAGAATTTAAACTATCCTATAACTCTTATATTCAAAAAGCCGCCCCAAGGTCACAATAATTGTAGCACATAATGCGGAAAATGTACTACGATTCAGTGACTCACGTGAATACTGACGCAGGCTTCGCGCCGATGATTCTCATTAGTGACATGCGATGATGCAGAGAGAATAGTAAAATGTGATTATTTTATGAACAAAATTACATCGAGATCTCCTTATATACTGTCGAAGGACTAAATATATGTTGTTAAAAATATTTTCTACTTTAAACGTATGGAATAACGTGTGACGTGTATAGAAATCAGTGTTCAAGTATATCACGACTTTAATAACGACAATATCCAATGTCCGCTTTGTTTATTGCACACAATGAGAAAGCCTTAATATTCGAAGTTTCCTTGCTTCTAAACTGACGTTCAGGGAGCTCTTCGACTTTACGGTAAAATCGTCCTTTATGTTTAGATGCAAAAAAATGTCACGCTGCATTTTTAACACCTTTCGATATAAAATATTTTGGGTGAAAAATTCTCCATTAGTCTGAATTAACAGTAATGGAGTAATGTCTCTTCTTAACTGTATGTGGTTTAGTATTGACTGGCTGTAGTCAGTTGTTGTAACTCATTCTCTTTTCACTAAACCTGGATTTTTCTCCAACAAAACCTCGTACAGTCGTAAACACTGTTCACTATAGCCTTCAGCATCGATAGTTCTGCCATATAGAATGATTACCCAGTATACTAAACCCTTATAATTCCACCAGACAAATAACAGTCAATGTAAAAAAAATTAGTAACCGTTATTAAGAATATAGACAAATTCATTTTTCGTCGTAATTAACAATGGGGCTAATAAAAAGATCTAAAATTTTGTTTCCAATAACCAATACACGTATTTCATTTTCATCGTACCATTTTTGTTGAACGTACTGCTTCCTCAACAAACATAGATTCCTTATGAGACGACCTCTTTACCTGACTGACACGTCCCAATCAGATTTAGATTTAATCCTGGCGTTCCATTCCTGCGACTGTAGTTCGGGCCTAACGAAGCAAGTGCTGGACACACATTACACTTTGAGGACTTTGTTCCCCTGCTTCAAGGACCGCAGAGTAGATCAAGTCATAGAGACGGCCGAAACGGTGTAAGTCATAATCACTTTATACTAATATTATACATAAATACGATTGTGCAAAAACTGATGGCTTATGATCAACAATCTTTGGTCTGTTATACTTTCAAACAAAATCTACTGAAAAGATCGTAGTGAAACCCGCTAATAATATATCTGATACATCACATTAAGTTTACTCTGTAATTTGTACAGAAATTCCTTGTATGATATCAAATCACTTTACTCGTTCGTTGCCATATCCACTTTTATGAGTAAACTTAATTTCTAATACGCGAACACGAAATAGCCTCCATTGACTAGCGTCACGAAGTCATTGGCGAGCTTCAGAGACGGTTACTAATATAATTCTTATTTAACATAAAATATATGTTTTAATGCCTTGGATGTTCGACAGGCTCCTGATACCTTTGCCGACGCCAGCAAAGCATGGCTACAAAATAAACTACAGTCACGTTCTAAAAACAGATCCAAAATCTTTCAATTTTAGCGAAACAGTTAAGTGAGTTACATTTATTATTATAATATAATATTTAACCTCGCATTACCTTTAATTGCATTTAATTGGTCTTAATTCTTATTTGTACGCAAATTTTTGTATTATCATGGTATTTAAATAAATGTTGCATACAATCTAATATATCTTTTCCTATAACATACTTATCATTAAAGAATCGACTTTTTAGTTAGGTACCATGAATGTATTGCCTAGAAATATTCCTTGGACAATAAGTACTTACACCCTGTTAAATTTGTACTTACTTATCAATTATCATGTAACCAAGATTTATTTGCTATATTTTTTTTCAGGGCGTTGTTTATGATAATAGATGTTTACCAGTACGAAGAAGGAACATGGCCTGGATTTCTATTTGTTGTAGACTTTGAAGGTATCTCCCTAGGTCATTTAGGCAAGATAGACTTGCAAAGTTTACAACATGTACTATATTTTCTTCAGGTAACATGAACATATTGTCAGCTCCTTAAATAATTAAAAATAATTCTTATCTGATTACACTGTCACGAGAAATTGCTATTTTTTTCATACAGGAGGCTATGCTGGTTAAATTAAAGGGCATGCACTTCATCAACGCACCGTCCTTCATCGATAAACTTTTATTGATGATGAGGCCTTTCTTGAAGAAGGAACTCATGGATATGTTACACATCCATACAACCGGATCTAACAAACTACAAAATTTTATTGACATAGAAGCCCTGCCAAAAGAAGCTGGCGGCTCGTACAAAAGCATTCACGGATGTAAAGGTAAAGAAGCATTATACACCCAGTACATACGAAAACTAAAAGGTTAAAGAAATTCAATTCATAAAAAAAAAACTTTAAATTCGTCTGTCGCTCACATCTCTGTTCAGTCGACACGGGATACCGCTCGTTTATTTCTGGGTAGTGTAAATCATTCAAAATACTTCTTACCTCTTGATATACACTTTTCAATTTCAGTGTTTTTAAAGTAGCTTCAGTTCGCTTATTACTTTATTCACTTCCTACAACCTGTTTAAAACAAGAACTCTAATTAATACGTATGTACAAGGCAGTGATATTTATTTTTTTAAATATTATCGTCTATTTTAATTGATCTGCCAACAAATGAAATAAAAGCAATATTTTACAATAGTAACATTCGTTTTTCAGATGACGTCATAGCCAAGTTGAAAAAACATGCAGATTTTTTCGAAAAAGAAAAATACAAACGTGTTACGGAATCTCTGAGACCTGGAAGACCTAAAACGATAACAGATATCTTCGGAGGAATCGAAGGCTCCTTCAAGAAGCTGGAAATAGATTGAGAGAGAGAGCACGCTTTAACACAATCAAATGAATTACTTGTTATGTTTCAATAAAATGACACGAAAAATTTTGTCTCTAATACTTTTATAATATCACTTCGATATAAAGAAGGAACAGTATTTAAGATAACAAAGTCTTGTAAAGATTTATAAAAATATTATTGATGAAAAAATTTTATATTATTTAAATAAAAATATATTCGATTATAATCGGCACTTCCTATTTTAGTGTCCACCTTTCATCATTCCCGTGTGTGTTACTAAACAGCAACCGTTATCACGCTGAGGCGTAATTAACCTGTAGGTATTACCGCAAATAACTAGGTTTATTTTTTACATTAATATCACAAATTGAATATTTATTGAGGATCGTCGCTGAAACCCACACAGGGCATGTCATCAAATCCTTCCCCTTTGTCTGAGCACACCAGAAATCCGACGAATAAATTGACTTAACAACTCTTAGATAGGTGGCGGGTGGTACGCCGGTTGCCAATCTTATAACCTCCCAACAAGTAATTAATATATTTTAATATACATTTAATTAAACATTTATTAAACTTTTATTGCAGAATAAAAGATACATAAGATTTAAAATTTTATTAGACAAATAATCGTAATTTAATACGCTAAAATTAATTCTTCCTGAACATACGGAATTATTCTCGTAAAATAAACATATGTATAATAAAAGGATTAAAGTTAATGAGTTTGTAACTGTTAATATTTGAGTTGGTAAGTGGCACAACGACTCGCTGATAACAAAGCTGAAAGTTTAATGACTGATAAATATACGGGAAATAAAATTTTCGTTTGGATTTCACATGTCAGAAATCAGAAATCTCAAAATCATAATTTATATGGTCCGTTTATAAACCAGAAGGAATGATTCTATTATATTTTGACACATTTTAATACATGACAGACTGTTACATATATAATTTTTACTCCAAAATGGCGGACAGCCCAAAATGAATGACGCAAATATTCTTTTCGACGTTCTATGATATGACGATAAAATTTAGTGTGTAAAAATAAAATAAATATTTATAGATTAAATTATGTATGTATCTTGTTTTCCGCACAAAAAGTGTCACATGTGATAAACGTGTCTTACGAAGTTTAAACACAAACAAAAACAGTACTGAGGAGATTATTTCTGAAACCAGTTCTTTGACTAAACCTGGCTGACAAACGATACATTAATTTTAATCCACACAAATATGACCTGGATGGCGCTCGTTGATGTTGTTTATAACGAAATTTTCAAAGAATAATAATAAAAAATATTTATTTAAATAATATGATTTCAAGATCACGCCTTACTTCATGGCACGGCAAATAAAAATACCGTTGTCGATGACGTAGTTCGAGCCGGTTATTGCTTTAGCCTTATCACTTGAAAGGAATAAAATCAAGTCCGCTACCTCCTTTGGTTCGGACACTCTTTGTAGCGCCGTGCTGTTACAGAAGTTGTCTACGTCGATGTTGAGATCGTTAAAAATGTTGGTCCTCACTGGGCCGGGACTGATCGTGTTCACTCTGACACCATAAGGCGCTAATTCAGCTGCTATACAAAGACCGAAATGATTCAAAGCGGCTTTCGATACATAGTACATGGAGAACCCTGAACCAGGTCGCGGCACCATCTGCCCGCCAACACTGGATATGTTTATGATGCTACCTTTCGTTTCAATCAAATGTGACGCAGCCAAAGACGTTAGATGTACGATAGCTCGCAAATTTATTCCCATCGTTGTATCGTAGGATTTTAATACATTCACGTTAAGAATGCTTTCTGGGATTATAACTCCGGCGTTATTGATTAAAATGTCCAATTTCCCAAAACGATTAATCGTCTCATCCAAGATAAATCGCGCGTCATCATCGTTAGCGACATCAGCTCGTATGAAGAACGCTTTGTTGCATTTCGCAGCCACGGCCGACAACTTGGTCTCGTTGCGTCCAACCATCACAACCTGAGCTCCCTCTGAGCTGAACGCCTCCGCCGCAGCAGCTCCGATACCAGAGCTGGCTCCGGTCACCAACACTACTTTATTATTGAAACTCATGCTAAGATATTTTTCTCAAGGCTTTATCCAACACTAATTTATGTTTTTCGCTATCTGTTCTTTATATAGACCAACTGTTTGTGAATGACACATACATACCTATTTATATTAGGGTATATATGAAATCCTTATCAAAGTTGGACGTTGGTAGACATTTAAATTATGCGATACTTAAGAAGTAAATACCATTTAAACTTGCTTTTTGATAAGAAGATAAGGTCGTAAAATAATATTACAAACATATAGATTTTCACCTAGCTTGCCATAGAAAAAAACAAAGTCAAACTCTCTTCACAAATTTTTTTCGCTGTCCAATATTCGAAATAATTTAATACTGGAAAGTCATGTTGATTTAAAAAGACCTTAAATGTTCCAGTAGACCGACTGGTCGGCTCTTTAAAATAAAAACTGTGACTGTATTTGCCGTCAATAACTTCAGTGAGAATTGATTTTAAAACGAAGAAAAATAAGAATTTTAATGACCTACAAATATTTGTTTATCCACACATTTTCAGCAACGCGCTGTGATGGTATGTTAGTTACAGCGAACTGTATTTTTTTTTGTGGATGAGCCTTTATATGAATCATTCTTTTTAGTAGACGATTTTATTAAAATATAATCTTCACATTTACATACAACCTCATTCAATGTCCTATTTCAAACATTTTACTGCAAACCTATATGGGGGTATTGTTTGTTTGGAATTTAATAGGCTGTACATTTTAAAAGAACACCATTGTCAATGACATAATTGGAACCAGTTATAGACTTTGCTTTATCGCTTACAACAAACATGATTAAATCTACTATTTCCACGGGATCAGAAACCCTGTCCAGGCAAGTGATTTTTTTAAAATCATCCCACGTCGCCTTTGCATTTGTGTTTACCAAGATATCGGTTACTACTGGACCTGGGCTGATAGTGTTGACTCTGACACCATACCGAGAAAGCTCCTCAGCAGCGCATAAACTGAAGTGATTTAAAGCTGCCTTCGAAACATTGTACATAGCCGTACCGCTCCTTGAATCCATGAGTCTCGCTGCTACGCTGGATATATTAACTATATTGCCCTTCGTCTTTATTAGATGCGGTGTTGCCAGCGACGTCAATAACACAACTGCGCGAAGGTTGATGGGCATAATTTTATCATAGATATCAATAATTTTACCGGATATCAATTTAGCCACTCCTGATACACCAGCGTTATTGATTAAGATGTCTATCCGGCCGAAACGTTCACTAGTTTCATCGATAATTCTTCTCGCGTCATCATCGTCAGCGACATCAGCTCGTATGACGAAAGGTTTGTTGCATTTCGCAGCCACGGCCGACAGCTTGGTCTCGTTCCGTCCAACCATCACAACCTGAGCTCCCTCTGAACTGAACGCCTCCGCCGCAGCAGCTCCGATACCAGAGCTGGCTCCGGTCACCAACACTACTTTATTGTTGAAACTCATGTTCACTACCAGCAGTACCGAAGATGTTGTTAGTAAAGTTATTTCAAAGCACCCCACCTATAAGTACTTTTGAAACATGAATATTAATGATTCTTAATGGCTGGGTAACCAGCCTCCAAGAATTGTTTGATAATAGTTTATTAACCCTTTCAATTAATTAATTCTAACGGTTGTATATTTTAAGGCAATTTTATTTAATTATCTTTTACATTTCGTCAAAAATAACAGTAATTTGACAATAGTAATTACATTCGTAGTCTACTTGAAAGGATCGGTGATCGAGTTTACCTGTCAAATATTCGTTAACAACTTGTCGGTTGTTAAAAATTATGAATCATTAATTTATAAAAGCTTTTTTATTTAAATGGGCAACACCAAAATCCAGATACATTAAGATATTACCGTACACACGGCGAGGCGATGTGTGACGATAAGCCATAATGGTGGTACCATGACGAATCATTCCTCAATATTAGCCCTATTTGACATACGATGGTATAGACTTTATGTAGCCTTTTGTCTTTTGACGTTTAAGAACTCAGGATACTCTATAACTATAAGGATCTTCGATTTGAATATGCCTGATGTTGTAAAGTCTGCTAAAAGTTTATACTGCGAAGTCGGAACTGGGGGTGAAAAAAAAAATAATATTTAATGTGGGATAGATTTTATGCTTTAGAAAGCTAACAACTATCCCGATGTGTAGACGTGCCACAATCTACTCGTTGTCCCTGAATTTTTGACATTAATTTAGGAATTCATCAAGTATATTTCGAATTTGGTTTCTATATGAACGTGCCATATTTTTTTTTAATAGCTCTCAGAGTTGGACGTCTATGTCCACCCCAAATATAACGAACTCCAGAAGAACCGTTGATAAATTAAATATTAGTGGTTAGTCCTATTTATAGTCGAAGAGCTATAACAAATGACTCAATGTTGCCCATTCAGAAAAATAAGAGACTATAGCAGACAGTTCAGTTTTATTCTCTTCCACGTTTTGACAAAGCTTGTCACCTCCATAAAACTTCACGATGTTAGCTATCAGGTTTCCATTGCTATGCCGAAGTAAAGACGAACTAAAGAAAACCTTGAAATACGCGACAGTTGATCATGAGGTCAGAGCATAAACCATCTTCAAGACAACTTTACTTACACGACCTTAAGTGACGTTAAGGCAAATTATTTATTTAAATCTCCTTGCATTATTTAAATAGAAAATTTATGAGAGAGTCTTGATGTAGGTATTAACTCAGGTCTAGGGTTACCAAAAACCACTATTTTATATTCAGTGGTTCTAAACTAGATAAGCTGCCATCGACATTTTAATTAGAACACATTTCTACTCCACAATGTCATCTCGCTATGTAGTCTGTTTAAAAAGGGTATCGCAAATTTCGGTTTAAATTTTAACATTTATTTCATAACTAGGTACCAGTCCCGTCTTCGCACGGGCTCTTTACAAAAAATATAAAATAGCCTATTTAATTTTGAGAATCATTAAAGATATATTATGATAACTTTCAAACGGTATGCCCGATTTAAATGATTTAAAAATTAATTTAAAGATATTCATGTAGGCTTGAAAACGAAGTAATTTATTTTGATAAAACTTAATACCGTATTTATGTAAATAGCTTTTCAAGAAACGCTTTAGGAATGCCTATTTTTAAAAGTTGTAAAATGGATGTAGTATGTTATCCTTAAACTACAGACATATGCCACAGCGGACTTTTCTGTAGACCTATATAAGGTACACAATTCAACCATATATTACTTTGTTATAAGTATCTCAGACTTTAGGCAGCGTTTCCGTTATAAGCTCTCAGATGGCTCTTGTTTTCCCGACATCTTCAACAAATATCGTTACTGTACACACAAGGAAATACAAAACCTTAAAAAAATATATACTAAAACCTTCCTCGAGAATCACGCTATTGAGTGTTGATAGCTGATTGATAATGGGTGCAGTAGTTTTTCCGTTTATCCCGAACACACAGACAGATAAATACGACGAGACCTTGTTTTATAACATGTATTGATAAATTATAGGTAATTTTATTACATGTACTTTATTCCCATGCCTTAGCTTGCCTAAGATTTTAATTTAAAAAATAACTAAGAATATCAATACAATTATAATTTCTAATTTTTTGGTAGTGTCATGTCATTGAAGTGACCTTGGATCGAAGGAAAGTTCACCACTTATACACAATGTTCTCACAAAACCAAGATGTAAATAATTAAGAACGTGAAGGATGAGTAAGCCACAACTCCTGCAGTCATAGAGCTTTGACAAAATTAATAAAAATATTTTGTTTAATCACCAAACCAACGTTAGGTAAGTTGCTGAACACTGAACTTTATCGATTGGCTCCTGCTATACGATCGATACCAATAATTAGTGCATGAGGTGGGTCGACTTATAATTGCTGGTCACATATACTTTTTCTACACGATTGTACGTACATACACAGTCACAGTATTCTCCGGATCTTATGACCAACTTTGCCTTGTTCGCAAAACCGATAGCCTATGGAAGGACGTCGCTACGAACCGTCACAGTGCTGCCACCAATCGGAAAAGAAGCCACATCTCATGCATGCATATTTGTACGAAATTTATAAAACGTATACATTACTCAATACTTTCGTATTTACAAGAGAAATTATCCAATGATTCTTAATGCCACCTGGCATTGCTTTTTATGTTCAACTTTATTCTTGCTGTTAGATCTATCAGATTTCCGAGCCCGAATGGAACATGTCCTTGGAACACGGATTTGGAGGGGGCATGGCGTCGTCCTCCAAGGACAGACTCCGGAGCGTTGTGTATAAAACGATGCCTTCGTCACCAGATACACAAAACTAATTATAAATAATATAATAGACACTAATGTATATTTTCAATTAACATACGCTAATGTTAAAAAAAAAGAAAAGAACAAATTTTAATATGCCGTTGTGGTCTCCAACTCCATGTTGTGCTGTTCTGAAACGGGCAATCCTTATGACGTGACAGAGATCTTCGAGACTTCGGTTATAAGACTTAGGCTGCCAAATAATACTCGACCATCGGGTGAATAGCCAATTAGACAATCTAAATTTGGGATAAAGGCACCGAGCTCAACTTAGCACTACCCACTATTCCCTCCAACATCTCGTTGCAGGCTGGGGCTGAAATGTCTAAATTAAGTTTCCTATGCATTACACAATATCCAGTGGCGCTAGTATCTATGTAAATACACACTATTACAACTGAACAAAACATTGAGAAATTCTTCGACAAAAAGTTATCAAGACCATTATATAATTATAAATAAAGTAAAAATTTTACGCGCTTATTGCAACACAAACTGTATAGCAAGTAATATCCACGGATCATTTGTACCAAATTCACATAGTTATTTACAAACCGAATTTCGCAACTGCAGTTAGTCATTTTTAAAAAGAACTTTTAATTTGATGGCAAATATATTAATCATTCAGTTGAACAATGACAAATGTACAAGAATTTTGTCTATTAACATACTGATATTACCTATTACTCTTTAATTTTTACAAGGCGCCGAGGCAAATCAATACTATGCTTGCTCTATCGACGGACTATTCGCAACGCTTTTTATTTGCAATTAACAATCAATACGTTTATCAAAAGTACTCAAAAATTCCGTCACTCCGTCCGTAATGAAGCTAAGCCATAAAACAACAGTTCAGAGGCATATTTCAAAGACTCAAACACTCTTTCCAAATCTGTCCAAATCTGACCAAATTCATGATAATATGCTCATCAAATAATTTTAAAATATACTTGCACTATCGCTTCCTTTATATTTTTCAGTTCTGAAGCTCAGTATACAATTACTAGCAAAATAATCAAATGTATATGGCACTGCGATATTAATATTTCCATAGAATGTTATGAATATAGAACTATTTTTAGAGTAACAAACTTAACAAAGGTAATATTTATCCAATTTTAGAAATACACAAATTTTAAGCAAACTTCGCTCCATTGTGACAGATAACAAAAAAGGCTTCGCAGAATGCATAGCAGAGTACAGCACATGCACGGGATTATTGCATGGGAACTGCAAGGCTGCTTGTATGATAATTGAAAATAATAGAGTTAAAATTGACAATGATAAGTTTTGGATGAATTGGTGACTAAACAGACAAGCAATTAACAACAAACTACATAGTTGGCATATAGTTGTCGACATCTTCAGGTACATTAGAAGTATCCTATTATAAAAAGACGCGAAGGATCGTAGGCGAAATAAAGGTTCAAATAAAAAAAAAGGTTTACTTGGAAAGTTTATTTCACAGAAACAAACATGCCGTCACATTACGCTTAAACCAAAAATTGGAATATAAAACCGCGTGCTATACGCCATCTGTAATACAAACGAGAAACTATTGACAGGATGTAAGAAACATAGAATCAAGTGAGGAAACTGACTGCAAGAGTTGTAGCGATGACCTCATTATTCATTAATTTACTACAGTAACGATAGTTAGACAGACTACTATAGTTACTGTAGGACTTGTTGTAGGCTTGTTGCAAATGCAACCGAGTCTTGTATGAACAGTAATCCAAGTAACGTTTATTTCCTAAGCAATAAACTTATTTTGTAATATTTTTTATATATTTAATTTGAAATCTCACCTGTGTTTAGTCAAAGAGACCGAAGCCCATATCTTCATCTTCAGATTCAGATTCTTCTTTCTTGGCCTCCTTCTCTTCTGTAAGCAGAGTATAGTTTTGAGTTAAAGAAGAATGGGACAAATATTATTAACTGTATTAAATATTATATCAGATATAAAATTAAACAGCATAATCTATCAGTCGAAAGATGGTGTAAATTGATAATCATCACAGACTAAGGAAAATAAAACATTAGACACTTAGACAATGGTAATAGTGTACAAAGCTGACCTTTCTTCTCCTCAGCAGCGGCAGCGGCAGGTGCAGCGGCAGCAGCAGCAGCTGGTGCAGCACCTCCAGCTGGCATGGCTGACAGCTTCTCACGACCTGCAAAAGAAACATTAAGCTCAAATAAGTTCATGAAAAACATATACATAAATGCATTAATTTTTATTAAAAAACAATTTCATACACATACATAAGAACATTAAGTTGACAACAAGAGGACAAAAATTTTATTTCAACTAACAACACTTCTACTCATGTTATCTTAACACTTAGAAGCCTATATAGCAGTTTCTACTAGAGAATTAATAAAAAAAAATATCTTATAATTAATTACTTTTTATTACAGACATTTTGAAATAAATACTTCACTACCAATTGGACATCTAGAGTATTTACTTTTAAGAAATTTTAATGGCTGATAGACTCGGTGTATATAATCACATGATAAAATTACAGAAAGTATATATATATCACTTACATATAATGTTACTACACTACTTATAGCATGTTTTATTGAAAACTTTTATTTATTGCTTCAATGTATTAAACATTAATTTTATTAACCACGTGGTTATAAACAAACATGTGACCATTCCTTATAAATATATAAATTATAACTCCATATGTAATTTTATTCATGCAAATTTAATCTATGGTATATTGATTTTGGCGCCAAAACTAGCTTCGTATTTAAGTGTCAATCGTCTTAGTAAATGCAGTATAAAGTTAAGTAATTATGGTTTATTAGTTAAAACGTATAGAAAACATTGAGGTATTTGTATCAAAAACGTAAACATGTTTGTACCTTGGGCGATCAGGTCCTCGACGGTCTTGCCGCTGAGTTCATCGATGACTTTCTTCAATCTCTCAGAATCAGCTTCGATACCGACGGAACTGAGGATCTTCTCAAGGTCTGAGGCTGCTGGGGAAGCCTTTCCACCGAGCACAGCTAACAAATACGCGGCCACGTAACGCATTCTGCAAATTCAACACTTATCACTGACCATGCGTAAACACGTGGAGCGAAACTAACACGTGACGAATTTAATATCAGTAAAAATTATAACATCACTGACATTCAGTCGAAAGATGGTGTAATTTGAAATCATCATTTCTCATACAAAGCTATCCGTTTAACACAATATATTACCCAGCAACCACGATGTTGAAATCTAGGTTATGTTGCGAGAAAAGTTAAAAAAGTATCACTTAACACAGAAATTATATTTGGAAACATATTTAGAACATATTGTATCGATATCGTAATAAAAATATTAATGTATTGCGGCTAAGCCACGGCATCAAGTAACTTATCACTACCACGCGGAAAATAATCCAAGTGAATCTAATGTAATTTAAGGAATATTAATATTAAACTCCCATGAATACATTTAATTTTAACTGAATAATATTTAATAATAAGTATTTAATAAAATAAAACTTACTTTTAAGTCGTAAAGACACGAAACGTGTAATGCCGTAATAAGACGATCACTTTGAACGAAGTGTCAAAGTAAAAGAATCATGTGGAAGCTCCGCCGTCAAACATCAGTTTTTTTTTTCTTAACTTAGTACCGAACAGACAGGCAAAAAATGTGACTATACAGCCTAGTAAAAAATTGTCTTTATTAATATCATAGAAAGTGAGTAATTATTTTATAAATATCACTTTAACATGAATAATATCAATAGTTGATTTATTAAGTTTTTCCGAAAATCTTATTCGATGATTTCAAGTGTACTTATTATACATATACTTATAATCTTACCCATAAATTTAGGCTTATTTAATTATTACATTTTTATGAGTTATATCCCAAACAAGTATGATTTCTGGAAAAATAAAAATTAAACAGTTGTTAAAATGAACCAGTTAATAATTATTGCGGATTTTTAATAAATGCATAACAACGGCATACATAAGTTTGAAAATAATATGTAACATTTTGAAATTATATCCTTTAAAGGGGTTACAATTCTCTGCATAATACTATTATATGTTAATGACAATTATTTAAATTAATTTATCTAAATAGATTTGTTGTATTGAATATTATTTAAAGTATGTTATTATTACTTCTGGTGATTCTAAAGCTCGTAGCGGTTACTTTTAATAAACTTAACATAAATAATTACGTTAAGAGTAAATATTATAAATTTTATATAATATATAAATATTTGACCTGTTTTTATTTAAGTATGTAAAAACTTTTTTTCGGTTACACAATATTAAAAATTAAAATGTTATCTCACCAAAAAAGCATCTTTATTTTTGCGTCCTAAGTGACATAGACATTGTCAAAATGACATGATCAAAAGAAGAATTTGAATAGTTAAATAAAGTTAAATGTATTAAATACATTTCAATATAACAACTCAATAATTACTGTTTCTTGCTAGGCCATTGGAAGTCGGCATTTCTCTTTTCTGAAATCTACAATTGATGCCCACCCTTGAGTTTTCAAATTTGCTTGATTAGAATTCGCTATATACAGATTTCGTGTGTTAAAAAACATATTGCATTCGTGAAGTCCTTCTTAAACTTGATACAATGTTGTATGATTTTCAGTAGATAGAAGCTTAAGAACAAATTCTAGTTTGAAATGAGCCTTAGAGTGGAAATATCTTCATGTCTTAAACTATTTCATTTTATTTCAAAGTTTTATGCAATGTTATACTACTTTCCACTTTCGATACCTGTAGTTCTGGATCGCAGACTCTAAAACTCTTGTCAGGCTCGACACCTGTATACCCATTCCCAGCTATAACCTCGCTTTATAATATAGCACATCAATGATTTTACAACTTCAAGTTCATAGTGATTGTTAATAAAGCAATTACTCATAAGATAACTAAAAAGGCAATAATACAGTTAAAGAATTTTACAATGCAATTCGAGATCTTCTTAAGAAGAACTTGGACAATAGATCAAGAATATTTTTGGTTTTTAATTCACATATATCAATGCGTTATTTCAAGCTCCATATTTGATTACTTTGTGTTTATGAGAAATTCAGAGGGAGATGCGTTGTTAGTTTTTTAAATAAATTGGTATATTCTAGCTTACAGAAAACATCCTAGAATGCTTATTTTATTGAGTGTTCATATGTATGTGCCGAGAGATGTTATCTTGTAGGGTAGTCGCAAATGTAGTATTTAATACAGTGTTTAAGAGGAACAAATCTTAGGTTTTAGATATTGATATTGGTGCTGGATACCTGCCAGCTGCCGTCCCTGCCAAAAAAAGTAATCTTAATTTCAATACCAACACATTTCTATTTTTAATGTTGATTATCACAGTCAATGAACCTATTTGTTAGTCCCATGCACAAAGACCCATAGTTGAAATCTATTTATTTAACTTTACAAATGCCTTTAAATTTTAAACGAACTGAAATAAACAATAGGGCATGGCTTCCATTAGCTTGATATTATTGTGTTCTACGCCTCAAATATGTTCAGTTTTATTAAATAGTTGGCAATAGATGACTATCTGAAAGCCTTCAGTTTGCTTTCCTTGACATTATATTCCTTCATCTAGTTTATAGCCAAATAATAGAAAGGCCGAATTGAATATAAATAATTAATCAAAATTAAAAAAAAATATTAAGTGAGTTTTATATATTTAATAACCTCAAAGTAAATACCGACAAAATTATTTTCTAAATGAATTTAAAAGGAATTAACGGCTATATATGTCTCCCATCAAATGAGACAATTTGGAAACGGAATTCTACAAAATACTAATTTATTTTTAGGTTAGGTTAAAAAAAAATACATTTATATGAAATAAAATTTTGTCACAATAGAATATTGCAAACAAAAAGCAATTATTTTAAAACAAAGAACTTAAAATAAACTATTTCATTTTTAACTTAGATATAATATACCTAAGCCATTTTCATCAATAAGATAGAGATCTGTTCATATTTCGGATCCAAGCGAATAAATTAAATCTGATTGTTATAGTGCCACAAAAAATTTAAATGTTCCTATATATAAAAACTCTTTAAGAAAATTAAAGATTTGGGTTAAAATTTATTTATTTAGACATATTTTTTTTTATATTGAATTTCATGACCTACAAATCAAATTTATCAGCTTGTTCACTTATAATTTAAATGATTTCTCTGTGGGCATTTAAGTTTTAAAATGCAATGTAACAGGAATTTGTAGAAAAATAACTTAGGAATTCCGTTTGAAACTCTGAATTTAAAATCTTAAAAGTTTGATTTATCTACTACTATCTACTCAGAAAATTTAAGATTCCAACCAAGCGGATTATTGCATTTTCCTTTTGTCCTTATTACTAACCAAACATGCAAAGGATGGTACAAATGTTGTCTTTGTTGTGAATAAATAGTTCAAACCAAAATCTAAATACTGTGCAGAATAATAATTGCAATGCACTTTCGTACAAATTGACATGAAATATGTTTTTACTGATGTACAAATTAAGGTTTTTGTTAAAATTGTTATTCTGTTTTGTTGACACAAACATTTTTTCGTGATAATTTTTTTCATATTTTTTATAGAATAAAAACAATTAGTTGATATAAAACACTCACAGAATGCCACAAATATTGGTATTCCTTTTGATAACCTTAAATTGGAAGTGAAAAATCGGTAATTGTAAAAATGTATAATTATATATATTTTTTCATTATTTGTCACAATATAAAACTTGCAAATAAAATATTTAAAAAAAATAAAGTTATAAAAATATCTTTTTGTTTTCATCCTATAACGGAACTTTAATGTTTTGGAGTCTTCTTACTCGTGCAGATGACCTTGAATTTTTAAAATATAACGCACGAATGGTTTTATATTACATAAAAATGTTCTAAAAATTTTTTTCAATAGTTTTTTTCTATATAGGTTTTTCTCTTGTTGTAAGAATGATAATTACGAAATGAGTCGTTTTTAAATTGTCCTCATTGCGCTACTTCAAGATTTAGGTTTAGTTTTAACATTTACCATACAAATGTAGATGATTAATATCAAATTATATAAATGCACTATTCACAGTGAAGTCGAGCGTGGTAAATATCACGTCTTATAATTAATCCATTGTACGTTGTGTTGTCATTATTCAAATTCCAAACTATACAGTAACATTTAGCAGACCCCATTTGTTATTGCATTGGCAATTTTACCAACATTATATGATATAAATGTTATAACGTGTGCGTACAGCGTATCTTGTTAATTTTACTAAATATATTTGATATGTCGTTAACTTCAGATTCGTGCTGAATATTCAATAGTGAGTTGCTTATTTTCGTGATTTTTACATATCGTATACCTATTAGATTAATATTTTCAATGTTGATTAGTTTGTGAAGACAAGATTAAATGTATAAACAAAACCATATATAACACGAATAAGGATATGATATTGCTTAAAATATTGCAGGTTACATTTTTAAAATCCCGTAAATACTCTTTGGCAAGATTCTATAAATTCTTATAATTAAAATAATTTTATTACGTTGTGAGGGTGAGATAGCTTAAGAAAAATTACTTATTGCTCAATTAAAATAAAGTTCATTGAACTTAATCGTTGTTTCTTCAAAATTAATTGATATTTAATAAAAACTAATTTTACTGGAAATGATTCTAAATTTGAATTTTTATTTATTGAATTTATTTCTTAACATAAAAAATAGATTAATTTAAATGTAAATGCTTTATTTTTGAGATCCCAAATTTCTGTTCAATATATAATAAATGTTCACGTCACTGGATGTTTGAAAGCATGAGGTAATTCTTTAGTTTGAATTAAACTTGGAATTTAAATTTATTCACTCCTATTAAAATTTTATTTTAATTTTTATTATTTAGTTTTAATCATTTATTGAATTTAATTCAATGAACGCGACACGTTATTTTATCGTATTGTTAATTCCCGATTATATGTTTCAAGGCTGCCAAATGTCAAACGTGTCAATCGTAGTGATATCCTAGATATAACTTTTGTATGTATGCACAAATACGATTATTTATTTTGTTTAAGTTGTAGCCCAATGAGAAAATGTGAAGACACAAGAAGATTTTATCCATATTGTTACAACATATAAACACTTTTAATTTCTTTTAACTGAAAGAATATAAAAGATAACGAAAAAATTCTATGAATTATTGTTTATTTTTATTTCTGTCATAGTTTGGCTTTTGCTATTTAGAATGACAGATAAAAACAAAAAAAAAAATGTTATTGAAAATTGAAATGTAGTAATTATACCCTATATTTACCAACTGTGCTGCTAAAATTTTCTTAAACGATTTTTAATTATCAAAAGTTAATAAAAATTTGATAAAATTCAATTAATGAGTTTGCAACATAATGAAACACACAAATCAGTAATTTTACTCCTGAAATACTCCCGCTGTGTACAATATACGAAACTGCCGTCGCCAGTGGACTATTATTAGATGGCCACAGATTAAAAATTTTAAACTTCTATAAAGCTTATAGCATCTCATAAAGATCTATCTTTATAAAAATATCAAGATGTATATCATTGATAATATTTGTTGTTTTAACAGCATTTATATGCTCCAATATTTCGCTGTGAGAAACATTTGTATAATTTGAAATCGAATCGAAACGAAAGTTGAAATGTTAAAATTATGTATGCTGTGTCACATCTGCGAGTTATATATTCTAAGAACAGTGGACTCTTTGTAGTAAGTCAGTCTGCGCAAGCGCAACGGAGAGAAATAGGTTTGCGTTTTAGACCTCAGAAATAAATCTAGCCAGTGTAATTTTTAACATATTGACATTAATTTGTTATCGCAATTTTGTTATGGAAGATAGTGTTCATATGAATTTTATTTGAGTTTTACTTGAAATACGGAGGATTGGATTCTATAGTGAGTATATTTTTGGCTAGTTTCTTAACTATCATTGATTAAACGTTTAACGTAAAATTATAGATTAAAAAGTCTCATTTCTAAATGGGTCGATCGTGATAAAATCGCTAAATAATACTTAACGTTATAGGGCAGTTCATGATTTCACGTAAGACAAAAAATTAATTTAATTTCGCTTAAATAAGTAGTCTATACGAAACTCATTGGAGATATTTTGAAAATTATATAACCGTAGATGAAAGGAGATTGATGAGAAACCATAAATGAAAGAGAAAGTAGTTAAAAGTAGGTATAACTTAATTATTTTTGAGTTTTCTTAATGTCCTATTAACAAAATATTGTTACCCATTAATTCAGGGCTATTGTATTATATTTAAGTTACTCTTTATTACTAAACGAAATATTGCAAATAAGTTTGGTTTTCGTCATTTTCTCCGGCATACAGAAATCGCGTTAATTTTCTTAAGGGCTATAGAATCTTCAAGCCAATATGCAGATTGTTCAGCGTAAACGATAAAATTAACACCTTAGGACAATATCAACTAGGCTTAGAAATAAACCTATTACTATTTAAGAGTTTTATAGCCAACATAAAAACTATAGCAGATTATATCATTTGTTCAAGACGATAAGTTTCACAGGTACGCCATACAATTCCTACGAATTGTTACTAATGACAGACTTTATGAACATTGGCAGTAGTACTTATTATCTTTACTACTCATAGCCCATACTACACTTAGTATTAATCTATTCAGTCTGCGAAAGTTGCTTTACCATAAAGGTGATACATTACTTATGCTTCGATTATAAATATTTCAATTATTTTCCTTAACACAATACATTTTATTTTCATACAATCTCTATTATTAATGAACATAAAATTTTCATTGCGAACAGAAATAAAATTTATTGTGAAATAACAAGATCTGGATACGCTTGCTGGAAAATAAATAGAACCGGCGATCTATAAAGATTTTATTGATACATTGACACCACTTTCCTAGAAGATATAGTTTTATATATGACCTACATTCTAAACATTGACTTAGTACTATTTTGAAATTAAAAAAAAATATCAAAACTAACCAATACATCACTTTAAGATTAAGCATAATTTATGCTTAATGTGTATTTATAAGATAATATTCAATCTATGGAAGCAACACTGCCTCGTTTTATTACAAAATAGGTTTAACGATACTCTGTGACAGCAGACAATGACGCCTTTGTTGTTCATTTTGACATTTACATTAATTGCTTACACTTCTTTTGAAGTTGACATTTATTGTTTATTATTGAAGTTAAAATATTTTTATGTACAATAGATATAAATTGTTCATTTAATATACACCTTTTAATTTTATTATTTATAATTCATTTCATATCATTGAAGTAGGCTTTAATAATTTCAATATTATTCAAATATAGCCTGTGACCACGGTTTTAAGTTGATGCTATTAAAGACCATAATTCAATTATTGTTACTACACTCGTAAAGCTAAAATTAGTAAAGCTTTAATATTAATTTTTTTTTAATAAATTATAATTAATTTATTTTTATGAATGGATAGTTTTTTCCGTCTCATAAACAGTGCAGGGCTGATATGGTTGACCGTTTTATTTATCCGGACATTATGTGGTTATGAGCAAGGCCATGCTACCGATTAAATGTATTTTCAGTCACCTCATTTACAGTTACTAACTTTTCTGACTTCGTTAACCCAAAACTATACGAAAACGATCACCTTATGAGATCCAAGATTTTCGCGAGTTTTATTCGTTTAAAATGAAACTAATATTTTTCGGATAAACTACGCGGATTTTTATTATTAAAAAAAACGACATAATACGAAACGTCGGGATCATGTAGTTTTTTAAAATAATAAAAAACTCGCCTAGTTTATCCGAAAAATATTAGTTTCATTTAAACGATCACCTTATTTCTAACTAACTTTCAAAATCTGTAACGCATTTCACACGTTCAGATTTTTTCTTCATTTTTGACTAAAATAATTACCCAAAATAAAAAATAAAGCATAATGCATTACAAGTATTCAATAACATTATATTGTTTCTGCCGTAATTTCTCCGATAATTGTGATTTCGATTTCGTAATATCCAAGGTTAATAACCGTGTATTTATATTAATGTCTCAAAAAGATGGTTTCTAAACGCAATAGTATTTTTTGAACGGATATAAAATCATTGTTCCCAAAATATGTGATTCAACAACATAAAATTTAATTTGTTATTTTTGATGGATGTCCAGAAAGAAGTGTAAGCAATTGTGTTTTACGTGACAGCTGTGGTTTAAAAATTCGTTGAAAGAATTCATTTATAAAAAAATATATTAAAAAGGCGATAGTTTTATCGAGTGTCATATTGTAATAACAATAAAATATAATATTTAGAATTGTTGCTAGTCTTCAACATAATTCCTAAATAATTTTCACTAATATTCAGATCAAAAAATCCATCATGAGAATGATTTGAACAAACTAGATTTATGTTTTACCACGTTTCTCGTTCTCTCCAGCAAAAACTGTTTTTTTAATTTTGTCCACGCGAAGACGCTGGCGAAAAGCAGTTCAGACGCACATTATTTTCAATCACTCTCAAGACTTATACCTTCGCTAAACACGTGTATTTTTGCATATGACATATAACGTAAATATAACAGAATGATTTAAAATTTTATCTCGTGCGACTGGTCATGTTAGACGGAAGTCGTAAATCATGCTTAATAGTAAATAGTTGTTTAAAGGCATCAAACTGAGTAATTTATATTATATTTTTCAATCGAAGAGAGCGCTATTACGTTAATTTATTAAACAAATATTTCATATTAATGAGACGGTGGTTAAAAATACTTTTTGGTCTCTGTCTTAAATACATTTTTCTTAGACGAACGTCATTTCTATTTTTAGTTCTTAGATTATAACTTACATAGAACTAATCATACATTATAAAAACTCTACGAACAATATAAAAGATGAGTATTATATTTATTAATAAAGTTATAATTATATCAAGACAACACAGGAAAATTATCACCGAAACATTTTGATTCCTAATTTTCTGAATGTGGCAAGACTTTAGTTGATGAATTTAAAAAAAAATTTACGTCATATTTAGCAAACAGCTTTGAAGATGAGATGAAAATAATGAGGAATTTGAGTTCAGATTCCCTCCGTTCTTAGTCCGATGAATCGATTTGGAAAGAGTAGGTTTATAGGAGAAATTTATTCCTCAAATAGATGAGGAAATCCTTAATAATGTTATGTTAATCACAGATGAGAGCAGTGCAGACGCGATGACGTAACATGCCACGCCGCAAGCGCAGGCTGGCGTCGCGAGTGCGTCACTACCTGAGGGCGCTGCTAGCCTTCCTGTTCTCAAACGTTGGAGTGGTTGTACTCGTCGTGGCTTACACTATAGCTGGTATATTTTGCTATGTTTGCTTCTTAAATAGATTTTACAGAACAATCCGTAGTTGGCAGCAGTATGGTCAGTTGCGTGAACAGTCGTGTAAAATTTTTTCAGAGCATCGTACGGTGAGATTAGCTGTTCACCTTTCACTAGACACTCATCGCTGGAAGATTATTGGAGAACCAATTACGTTTACAAATAACAGTTCTGAAATTCCTTTTAAGTCACATATTTTGCAGAGCGCAGACCATATTAATCTTAAGGAAAATAATCAATTGATATAAAACATATTAAAATTTATAAATTAATTCACATAGTTACAAAACGATTAGAGTCTTAATTTATTGTTATTATATACAGAAAATTTGTAATGAGCAAAAAAAAATCAAATGTTTATATATATACCATCACGTATAATTAATTATTTATATAAATACATTAGTTCGTAATGTATCAGTAATTATCATAAATAGATTTTTATTTTATTCTATTTAATAAAATGTTCATATTAATCAAATAAATTCTATTGATATACAATATTTGTAACAGCAATGCCAACGAATTAATCGACTGTGTTCTTTATATATAATCATCAAGAAGATTTCATTCGTGATTGATTTAAAAAATTGATAGACAAATCACAGTGATGGCAATTTGAACCCTTTCAATCTTCGCCAGTCATACCTCCCAACATCTTCTGAACTAACCAAATATTTTTTACCCGCATATACTTATGGCTGTTTCGTTAAAGTGATGTAGTTTTTATATTTAATTCAAAATTCAAATAGGATAATAAAAATTAAACATGATCGACACGAGCAAGATTGAACTTGCAACTTCGAGAAAAGCATTCCCGTTGCTTTACATTAAACCATCAAATCTCTACCCGGTTAGTGATTTAGCGTCCTACGTTTAGCTCTGTCTTCTCTTCTTTTCAGGTGCATTCATGTTCCAGGCAATAGAGGGTGCGAGTGAGATGGAGAGGGTCAACAATATGACGCGGGAAAGAGACATCACGGCTCAGTATCTGTGGCAGAACGCGACGCTCACGTTTAACATGTTCAATGAAACAGCGTTGAAAGAGAGGTGTTTCAGATGTACCACTAATATGCGTTAATGGGAATATATGCAGAGGATTTTTCCGTTGTTTGGCAAACCAATTCATATTGTAACCTAAATTGCAGCCTATTCGTTTCTAATAATCTATATACAGACTGAAGTGAAAATTGGCGGGATTATTCGTGAATCTGGACCATAAGGGGCGTCACAACAAAGCGTACAAAAAATTTCATCAAAATCGGCCCAGCCTGTATATAAAGATTACAATTATCGCGAATATTAAAGTAATTGATTTAAGTTGGCTGAAGTGCTTCGTTGAAAACGAAAATAATCTTCATCTTACAAGAAATTTTACGACGAATAATTTATAGCATCAATGAGGAGCTAACACGCTACCAGGCGACGATCGTCCGCGCTGCACGCGGTGGATGGGATGGCGGGCGATCGTCGCGACAGTGGAGCTTCTCTTCAGCATTCTTATACTCTTTGACTGTCATCACAACTATAGGTGAAATAAACACGGAAATAGCGATCCGTATTTAATGTTGCATTCTTTTTTATTCCTCCCGAGACGCAATGCGCTTATAATATACTACAAAAGATTTGTTGACAAAACGTTTGGAAGTCTTAATGCAGAACCATTCCGTCCACACGCTAGTAATTTTAAAAAATCATTCACAAATCATACAATTTACATATAATTATACAATAAATATATTGAAAAAGCCACCAAAATTGTATTTGTATATCGTATGGCCTATTTTGAGATAACGAAGAGTATTTTGGGAGAGCATGCTTTTTTCACACAGGTTACGGTCACCTCAGTCCTAGGACCAGCTGGGGGAAAATCATGACAATTCTATACGCTCTACTGGGCATGCCGTTATTCTTGCTCTACCTGAGTAACGTCGGTAAGATCGTGATCCAAAAACTGGAACATCACCAATCTAAATGTTTACAGATTAATGCACACACGTTTTAAAAAGCGATAGTTTGCGATACTAATTAGTGTCATATTCTTTTCTGGTCAATGATGTACAGCCTTGTTATTTCCAGGCGAACTGTTGGCTAGCTGGTTTAAGTGTATATACGCGCTGGTGTGTCTCTGCAGAGGATGCCCAGGTTTCTCCAGACGACGAATCATCCACATTCGTCCACAGGTAAATTATATATTTGAAATCATTAAATAATTCTAAGAACAAAAACTTTGTCTACAAAATAAGATTTTTTTATTTATCGCTACGTTTATTTCAGTTTGAGATAAGTGACGGTGAGAGTATTGAACGGCCAGTCGCTTGGGAGGCTGGTGTTGGTAACACTGATTCTGACGTCATCACCGAATATCCTATTCCTCACCTCCCCCTCAGCTACTACACCAGGTGAATATTATGACCTTGAAATCAATGATAACAGTTATCGCAAAGAATTTCCAATAATTCAATTGTTTTTATGAGTTAAATTGTTATTACCGTACCAATAAAACTATAAACTGATTTAAATTAAGTTCCCCAAACGATCAGAATACTGCATCAGGTTTCCTTTGTTTTGAATTACTTGGCGTTGTTGGTGAAGTGAAGAGTATGTAGTAATGTTAGGTACGAGTGGCGCCATCCGTGCCGTACTAATTAAATATACTATAATCCTTGCAGTTATTTTTATGACAGATTATAATTAGTCAATACTGAACCATTGTAATTTTGTAATGGCAACACTCAAATGTCAACCTGTATTTGAAAATTCCGAGTACTGGCTTCAGGCATATTGTAGGACATTACTGGAAGTAACGCTGAACATTACAAATCTGTAACTCTTCGAACAGTAGTCGTTTTTTCTTTGTCCGTCTGTCAGTGGTCAGAGAGGTGTATCCCCGCCTCCAGAGCTCCGCGGACCTCGTGCCGCTGGTGATCACAACGCCCACGGCCACCTCGAGCTGGAAAGCAGCGAATTCAGCTACGTCACCTTCGATGTGCAAACCATCACTGTGCCTATCAGCGTGTGCGTCTCGTTCATGGTCGGGTGCGTCAATATTCTCTAAAATAATCACTTCTCTACTACTGTCTTACAGTTTGATACTTCAGATACGATTCCTATCAGTACTTATAGCTTTCCAAGACAGCCAAAAAAAAAAAAATGTGTTCACATTTTCTACAGAACCAGGAACTTTATAGAAATGTTTTGATCTCTTAAAATTGCTGAAGGTGTCAATATAAATGCTTCATATGATTTTCTTAGCTGGTGTTGCCTTATCAATCAGTTTGGAGAAAATATTAAGTAGTAATTGGCTTTTTTTTTGATATGACAACCTCAATCACGTAATAGCAGAACAGTCGTCACAATTTAATGTAATTAAATGTATTTCCATAATGTTTAAGATATATAATGTTCGGTTCAATGATCTTCGGCCTCTGGGAGAAGTGGGACAAACTGGACGGAGCCTACTTCTGCTTCATATCCCTCAGCAGGTGATTGTAACCTATATTAATCGCGGTTATTTTCAAACATTGCTATATATGTATTATTGATTTTATATTCGAGATTCCTTACCATGTTTTTAGCCGGTAACTGAGGACTACATACAAATATTTAGAGTACCTTTTCTGCCACGTTAATTTCGTTAAGATCCCGTTAAATTTCAGGAGAGGCGCTATATATTTTACAGAACAATGATTTTATATTTCAAGTGATAATTTCGAAGAAAAATCCATTGCAACTGACAGTTTAAATTCTGTGGTTAGGAGAATTAAAAAACAGTAACATTATATTAATAACTAGCGATCCGCTCCGGCTTCGCACGGGTGCATTACCTACTGAATACGCTACAGAAAAACTGAACGCTGTATATAAAACACAGCTACCCGCTCCGGTTTCGCACGGTATAAAATTTAAATCACATGCTGTAACCCTTTATGGTCCATAGAACTTCATTAAACCAAAAATTTATTTAAGGAATTTAATTCCATAAGGATTAATGCTGTATTGGTTAAAATCGGTTCAAAAATTACCTACTATTTGTAGTATTTTTTGTGGGATATCTATACGAGATAGACATACACCATCACGGAGTTTCCTGTAAACTATTTCAATGTGGACAATACTTAGTACATTATTTTGATCAATGTCGTAGAGTTCAGTCTGCGTTTGCTATATAAGTGGAAAAAAAATAATTTAAAGAAAACCTCAAAAATAACAGAATTTCTCTAAAGTTTAATGGATTATCACACATATACCTTCCGCTTTGATCAGTCTATGTATTAAAAAAAACCGCATCAAAACCGTCGCGTAGTTTTAAAGGTATAAGCGTATATAGGGATACAGGGACAGACAGAGCTCCTTTGTTTTCTCTGTGCCTATGTCCTTATTGCATATAACTCTATCTCTCCCTGTAGTATTGGTTTCGGGGACTTTGTTCCGGGCGAGCGCGTGTACACCCCTCGTATCGAAGCTTCTTTCATCGTGTGCTCGCTGTATCTCACGCTGGGTATGGCCCTCGTCGCCATGTGTTTTAATCTCATGCAGGTACGTAAAGTTACCATCTACATTATTTGAGGCTTAATTCACTGCAGTTTTCCTTCAGTTTGAATCTAGCTGGCAATGTCTTGAACCAAAATAATATATTTAACGTGTGATGTTGTACTAACTTTTCAGACAAAAGATAATTTCATTTATTAGAGCTCAGAAATAACACATATATATATATATATATATATATATATATATATATATATATATATATATAATATTATAGACGTGCAAGTATGTAAAATCACGTCTATTGAAGCAGTGTTTTTCTTTGATTGAGACATCGTCTCAATGGCGTCCAATTGCTTACATAAAAACATTTGTTAACTTAAAAGACATGACCATCTGAACTTTCAATATGTTTTGAATACACAGCTAGTAGCTACATACTAATTACATCCCTAGCTTTCACGTTTGATTTTTGGTCGGGTTCAATGACCTTCAAATAATAAACGACGGTGAGAGTTCGAATGACAATAGCGTATATTTTTCAGGAACAAGTCATACACTATTACGGTGGTGTGAAACGAGCTCTGAAAAGAATCTGCCGCTGCAAGAGATGATGAATCAATATCATTAAGTGTACTGATGTAAATAGTTTGTTTATTTTGCCATTTTTTTTTTATTTTTTATAATTTGTAATTTCTTAATACATATATTATAATAGTACATCGTATTTTACTTAAGCCATGTCGAGGACTAGTGCTGAACTGCTGATTTCCATTCATATTTTGCTATTATCCGGAAACTATTACGAGGCACAGGAAACAAAGAGACAATACAATGACATTCCGTTAGTGACGTCACGATGCTTAATGCAATATGGCGTCCTAAAACAATTTTTTTTTTAGACCAAACTATTTGTAACTCCTATACCTGAAGGTATGAATTAAGATAATTTCGTGTACACTTATGGGATCTTCAGGGAAATATTTAATCCACATCTCCATACAAAATCAAATAGACTGATAATTTAATTTTATAGCTCACCCTCGTAACTTTTGTTATATATAAGTATATTTAAATATGTCTCATTCTAGATAGAAATTGTTTATTGTCATTTTATAGCTGAATAGTTCTTATATCTGTCCGTTATAACCGAGGCCTTGTTGTACTGTTATTAGACATTTAAGTGACTTCTACACGTCAATAGGGAGTGTAGTCAATGAACCACTTGTTTGCGGGATGTTGTCGTTTAGAACATGCGTCATTTGTTCTGTATAGGACTGCTCACGGCTGCCCGACTTGCCGTCCACAAGACTTCTAAGAATTCTCAGAGATTTCATCTCTCAACAGGAACCTGCTTTCTTATTAATATTCCGACATATATTTGTATCTTGTTTTATCATTCTATACATTCTGTTAAGAACATTAAAATGCTAATCTATCAGCTTTTTAAATTAGCGTTACCAATGTTTTTTCCTGGTAAAGTTAATAAGTAAGCTATTTAAATGTATCTATTGCTTTAGACTCAGAACGCTTCGTCTCAGATATAAACTCGATTTATCTTTCTATCTTTGTTGTTGTGATGTTCACATAATAATTTAATTATGAATAATTTTGAGTGAATCACCTTCATATCAGCTTGTTCTACACAACGGGTTACGCTACCGCCGCATGACTCACGACTGAGGTTTGTTGTTAATGTCTCGTCTTAAATTTCTTTGTATCAAAACTATGTTTATTTTCAACTCATAATTTAAATGCGATATTAATTATTGGCAATAGTATTAAGAAAATAAATGTAGTTCACTATATAACAGGTGTGATTTTGAGTTATTTAATTTTATATGCGGAAATTCTGAGCGTCTCTCATTATTGGCATTGGAAGTCTAAATACAACCTTAATTAAACAACAAACAATAGTTTACCGCCGTTTTTGTGTTTTTTTTTTCAAATTATCAGTCATACAAATCCAAAATCCTCAAGGAATCTGCATGAGATTATTTGTAATGAAAGAGACTGATAATTTCTTAGAAAACTCAGTGCTGTGATTAGATTATATTAGAAATAAATAGGATTACTTATTAAAGAAGCCAAACTCATATTTCTACGGAGTACTAAATCCGATTCCCTCAATTTTAAACGAACTGATTATAGCGTTTCTTAGAACACTTACTCACTGTTTACAAAAGAATAAAACCGAGTCTCGTCCAGTCGGACCCGTCAGTGGTGCTTTGACCTCTGCGAGCGTCGGACGTGCGGAGAAAAACACTCACGATGTATCTCGTATCAATATATTTGTTACTAGCGCTATGTGGCAGCGCAATATCTCATACTTACCACCTGGGAGCTTGCCCCGTTGTGGAGCCGATGCCGGGATTCGACATGAATCAGGTAATGTCCTTATTATTTTATACATGAATGTTTCTATGTTCTTGGGACGTTCCAGTTATCGTTATCATATACGTGGACGTTATAATAATATCATGATTCATGATTACAATAAGAGCATTTCTTTTATTTTATTTTTAAAACCTCGAGTGTTTTGTTGTTATTGAAAAATACAAGAACATCTTTTAATTATGAAAACATCATTCTTCTATATATATAATAACTATTTTATTGTTTTATCACATTCATACATTTTATATTAATTTGTTATTTCTATTTGTTAAACGATACAACGATTTGACATTGCTCATTACTCTGCTGTCAAAGGTTACCATCAAACGATATGATTGTACTAAGATTCTGTGTGATCTCTATATATACATTCTTCTACTTATTGGTTTCGCCTGGTTCAGTCTTGTTTGTTTACCGTTCACAGAACGTTACAAAACGATAAGTCGATGAGGCAAATTAAGTTGGCTTTGAGGTCATTGCCATTGATAGTAAATAAGCATTAAAATGATGTATTTTATGCACTACTTTCAATCAAACATACATCTTACATACGTTTATGAAGCCCTAGTTATAAAATAATAATAATATTAAGCATTAGATTTAATGGAATCTACGTATTTTCTACCATTTCGGGTTAAGCAGTAAGTAATAAACAACTTCATGTATGACATTTAGAAGTTACAATATAAAAAAAGCAGAAGTTCCGGGAGTATATTTTACAATTCCAAGTCATTCGCCAGATGTTGGGAGTGTGGTATGTGATCCAGAAGACGTCGACGGCTTCCCACTGCATCACGTACAATTTCACAAGAACAGACGAGCCTGGACGCTACGAGCTGGAACAGCTCTCGCAGCACTTCATCCTGGGCTTGACTCCGTTAAATCACGACTATAGGTACGTCTGCCAGACAATCGTCCCGAAATATTTCGCTTCTAAAATATTCTGATAGGAAATATGTGTGTTCGTAGTATAGTGACATACATGTTGATGTTATGCTGTATAAGGTTTTTCTACTTATATCTATGTTTGTGTGTAATTTTTAGCATTGTTAGTTTTCCTGCCCGCTTCTATCACTGACTCTCGAATACGATAACTATGTACGTGTAATAAGTTACGCATTACTCTAATACGGCAGTAGCGGAAGACGACATTAGTATTGTTATGTTTCTCATTCATCCTTCCAATCAAGATTTTATATATTTTAATTTTTTATACTGTTGTTACGTCACTGAAATGTTTATTTACAAAGGCAAAAAGAAATGTAAAATTATCCATTATTATACTATATGCAGAAGATTTCTTGCTTGGACCATTAACAGAAGATACAATAACATTTTTATATACATACTTTGGTTGCAGACGTTATTTATGTACATGTGTATTTTTTTTCGAATGCTGCAAAGAAGTTGCATATAATTGCTTCTCTGTTAAAACCCGAGGCATTCTTCAGGATATTGCTTTAAGGTTTAAGGCAACTTGTTTTTTTTCTTGGATCATGTCTGTATTGTTGTTGTTTCCAGATACACTGGTATTCTGACAGTCCCCGATCCTGCAGTGCCAGCACGAATGAAAGTTAATTTCCCATTAAGTGAGTTGAACTTCAAGAATTTTATAACTGTGCGATCACTAGGAATTACAGTACTATCTGATACAACGACTAAGTTTATGTGAAAATTTACTTTGTTTATTAGTACTAAGCGTAGATTTGAACCGTATTGATTTCAGGAGTACCAGATTTATGTCGTTCATTTAATCTCCAACCTTGTATCTCAACTAAATGTGATCCAATTTATTATTTAGGTGTCGCTGGATCCGCTAGTTATACAATCATGGCCACAGATTATACAAACTACGCCGCTATATTCACGTGCCAGAAACTGGCGTTCGCCCACCGCCGATCAGCAACCATACTCTCCAGGCACAAGGAGTTGGATAAAATGTACGTGGATAAGGTCAGTGGAAAAATATTCAATAGTCTCAGTCATATAGAAACATAATATTAACCTTTACGAATATCATCCGAACGAAACAAATTCGTGAAGATAGTCGGTTCAATTAATTTCTTATTTTCGCTGTAATGCAGATGCGAGCTAAGTTATCGTCGTTTGGCGTGGACCCGTACGATCTGTCGATAATATCACAGACGGAATGCCCAAAACATCCCAACGGGACGAGCAACGGCGTTAACATCAACATAGATCCCGAGACCTTCTCATCACACAACATAGGAGAAGCCGTCAGAAAAACCGGCACAGTCATTGGTGAGAAACTGAGACAAAAAAAAGATTAAAATAAAGCAAACATTCACAAGTGTATCCCATCGCTAGTTTCTACGTTCGGTTTTTAATGTAATAATATGTAACTAATATATATTTTCCTATAAGGACTTCGACCCTGGCAAAGGCAGTGAAATTAATTGAGACTTATATAAAAAAAAATAATGTTTAAAAATTGAACGAGTCGTTAGTTGCGTGGGACAAATGAATCCACCATGAGCTTTGTTATATAATCTTATGTAATAAAACAGACATAATTGATATATTACAGCTGACGGTGTGGAGTACGTGGTTGATGCCGGGAAGAAGGTTTACAACAAGGTCACCAGCAGCAAGGAAGACCTTACAGAGAGTCCCGACAAGCCAGTCCGTTCCCTCAAAGATGACGCAGAATGGCTGCCTTAAAGGAATTCAACATCCTGTCTGTGCGACGGAAAATGTAGATCAAATATTTAAAGTTTTAAATATATTACGATTGTATATTTTAATTAAGTCTCCTTACGTTTAAAGATCTGGTATCAATATACTCATTGATTTAATACGATACTACTTTTATTTACTGGATAATTATAACAGCGCTTGTGTTTTCGTGGCATACCCGACAGTTCCGGGATAAGCTTCGATATGAAAAGCTATTTTACATACCACCAGGAAACGTGGTTTTTGAGATCAATAACCTTATCGTTTATATATTAAAGATATGTGTGAATAATCCTTGTTTTTATTTCGCATATTAAAATAATTGTAATTCCTTGTGTATCTCGCACTTATTTCCCTTTATAGATCGTTATTTTGTTTGCATTTTTAACAGCTGATCCGATCATTGCTATTTCAATTCGAACTTGACGGTCCCTAACAGGAATCGGTTAGTCTTAAGTGTGTATGTTTACAAGCATGTTGAACTGTTTTACGTTCTTGGACTTGTCAAATAATATATATAAACTCACATACTTGCTTCACCTGAGCGCACTGTGAGGTTAACTTCTTCGTTTAAAACAATGAATTTTATTTCTTCACCCAAGTAAAGCTATGAAAATAATACTTTATTAAATTTCAAGATCATTGTTAATTATAACTGGTTGTAAAGGAAAAATCAAAGTCCTGATATTACATGACTTAATTAAAATGTTGATTCTGAAAGATATTATATAAAAAATAAACATACACAGAAGGAAGAAATTTGAGAAGCGTTTAATTTCCACCTATTGTTTCATTAGCAAAGATATTAATGTTTACTGCGATGGTTTTTCAACTATTAAAAGACGTCACTTCACATATTTCGTATTGAATATTTTTATGTGTTAATTAATAGAAATTGACTCAATTTTTTTCATAGTCACAACAAAATTACAAAATAACCTACTTTATTTATAGCAATTTAGTGAATATTTTCATTAAAACATTGGTATTTTTATTAAAACAACTCATGACATTCATGAACCCAATCCAAATACGAAATTAAATTAGTTTTGACAAATGTCTGCAATAAATTGAAAACATATTTTAATCAAGATTTTCTTATCACAAAGGTCTGATCTTAAAAAAAAACTCATATATGCGATCACGTGAAACGACTGATAAAAAAGTTACAGTTCAGAGAAGTTACGAAACGAGGCTTTTGCATAGTTAACAAAATACAATAAAAAAATAAAAATAATAAAGTTCTGACTCTGTTTTCGTCTATTAGGAAATTTCTGTTGAATACAGATCAAAATAATCCCAGACGAACAGATTCACTAACACTGACGCTGTCAACTAAAAGAATCAAGAGTATTTCTAAATAAACACACAATAAATATCCAGACGAATGGCTATAAACTATCCGCGTTTCTTTTTATACCACAATTTTAATATATGTTAATAAAAAAACACGCTTTTATAGCTAACCGAACTAAAAAATATAAAATATTTTTTCAATTACAACGAAATTATATTGCAGTAGGAGAAGGTCAGACAATCATTCATAGTTAATCAGCTCAAAACAAAATAACAATGAAATTTAAGTTAATTTAATTCAGAGTTAAAAGCGTGGAGTGCTTGATATTGATAATGGAAAATTGTTATCAAATAAATGCATTGTCATCGGTCCTTGATAAGTATGCAAAGTTTCAAGTCATTCAGACTTCTAGAAACCGGTGAAAATTAACCTCAAAGATTCCGTGACAAACACACATACATACAAGCCAAGCTAATAAAAACGTGTTAAAATTACTTTGGAATATAATTAAGATAAATATGAAATTTCAAAGCATACAGAAACGACTAGGCAATTGATAAATTACTTCTATTTGTAATTTTCCGTTATCATTATCTTTTTACATTCAACTAAACTAAACAATCGTAAATACTCATGGCTATGTAGTGTTTCCTCTTATCACAGTTCTAAATACTAATGCCTACAATGTAACGCATTATGTGTAACTTGCATTTGCCCGCGTCTTCGTCCCCATTAACTTCACGCTGCGAACTTATTGTAAATAATATTCGTTGAAAATGTTCCTCGTCATATATCTGAAAACATAATTGAGTGATTATTATTTGCTTGCACTAATTCAAAGAAATTTTACAACGACAAATGTATGCATAGCTCACACAAACTACCTCCCAGTTCGGAATACTCTGCGTTATATTAGTAGGAAATGCATCAAGTGTTTTTACTTTGTATCAAATGTGTACTTATCTGAAATGGAATTATTTTGTAAATTAATTCTTAAATGTAAGACATAAAATCCAATTTGTAGTACATTTAATTAAATGTATCTCAAGTGCATACTGCAAAACATAGTGCTATATATTGATGAAGACAATACAAAATAAGGCAGTGTTTCAAAACGTTTATGATTTATCTTTCAGCATGAGTTTCAATAATAAAGTAGTGTTGGTGACCGGAGCCAGCTCTGGTATCGGAGCTGCTGCGGCGGAGGCGTTCAGTTCAGAGGGAGCTCAGGTTGTGATGGTTGGACGTAACGAGACCAAGCTGTCGGCCGTGGCTGCGAAATGCAACAAACCTTTCGTCATACGAGCTGATGTCGCTAACGATGATGACGCGAGAAGAATTATCGATGAAACCATAAAAAAATTCGGTAAACTAGACGTCCTGGTGAATAACGCGGGCATGGGTAGCAACACAGCTACTCTTCTCGAAGGGGACATCATGAAAGATTACGATAACTTAATGAGTGTCAATCTGAGAGCAGTGGTCCATCTGACGAAGCTGGCTGCACCGCATTTGATAAAGACAAAAGGTAACATCGTCAATATATCAAGCATTGCTGGAACCTTGACTCCAGTTATACCCACTACTATAATCTACTACGTGACTAAAGCCGGCTTGAACCATTTCTCTGCATGTGCAGCTTTGGAATTGGGTCGTGAAGGTGTCCGGGTGAACACTGTCAGTCCAGGCCCAGTCCAGACAGATTTTTTTACCAATTCCAAATACGAGCTGCAACATTCTTTTATTAAAAAAAATACTATTCTTAATCGCATATCCGAATCGGAGGAAATAGCGGACTTGGTTTTATTCCTGGCTAGCGACAAAGCCAAAGGAATTACTGCTTCTAACTTCGTGAGCGACAATGGAGCCATCGCTTGTCGTAATTAGATTTTAATTTCTATATTCCGGTAACGAATATTTTTCACATTGTTCTTTTTCCTTAAACATTATTCAGTTTTGTTGTATTTTATCATATATGTACTATTTTCATAAGGGATTTTTAATAAAAATTCATTTTTCAAACCTCGAGAGTTTTGAATCTGACATCAAACAATAAAAAACATCCTCTAGCCCATTTTGATATTATTCGTTTCAACAAAATGCTGGCAAAAGTGTTCTTTGAATTCATTATGGGAATTCGAGAAATAAACTAAAGACCATTTGGAAATTGTTGGGTGAGTCGTGAGCAGGACATATACACATACATACAATTCAACTCCTTAGATATCATAAATATTTTGCAAGGGATCAATAATTTTAAAGATCCCGAATATATTTTGACAATGTGTTATTTGTGTTCTACAACTATGGATACAAACCTTCAAAAAAAAAATAACAATTCTCTTTGGTGTGTATTTAATTTTAAATAAAATGACTGCATTCAATGCTCCGCAAAATTACTGTTCAAATAATTTTTACAATTTAATTTTAATGACTCAGTAAACGTGTCAACAGAGTGAGCTGTTGTTAGAACCAGACTATGCAACCAAATATTAAACTAAAGATAAAAACTAAAGGTAACATTTTAAACATTTCGAGAGTTGGAGGATCCATGACTACGACTTTACCAAATTCACTTTACCAAAACCACTTCTCCGCTTGTGCAGCTTAAGAGTTGGGTACCAAGGGAGTATGAGCGACTATTACTAATACTATCAGTATAAGCCTATATTGAAAAGATTATCTAAACCACATTAGGTTTTATTTTTATCTAGTGACAAAGCTACAGGAATAACTTCTACCAATTACGTCATTGACAACGGAGCGAGTAACTATCATTAAGGTACGAGTGGTTAGCCAAATATAATAACGCTTTTAACGGAAGCACATTTAATTTCATCGATAACTTTTTATTCCCATCTGTTACACATCATATACTACAATACGGACATAAAAATAGTATTTAGAGAATTATGTGTTCGTAACAAGAATCCTATTGTAACACAGAGTTTTGCACTTGTAACTCTAAGAAAACACTTGGTTTCAAAGAACTGTAATATTTTAAAAGATTCCGTTAGACAGTTCAAGGAATTTGATTTTTTTTTCTGCATATCTCAAATACATACATCAAGTTCCAGAGGGTATTTGTTACTTCTGTTTCAAAACTGTGACATGTGAAATTGTACTGTGTAAAAAAGCAAGTTTTAACATTTGTACAGAGTAAAAAAGAGGTATTGATTGAGTTTCCTTCGGGGTGATTTCTTCGAGGTTAACGTTTCCTTTATGAATATAGACACAGCTAATTTATATTTAACCTACACAGTGTTTAATTATTGCAATAGATAAAATTATGATTGTTATCTTACAAAACGTAACAACTGTTATGAACTATTCTGTAATTAAAGCCGGTTTGTCCTATTTGACTTGTTAAACGGTAACAAACATGACTGTTACTTCAAATAAATCTGTGATTGGTATGACAAACGATTTTAAAATATTATATAAGTTTATTTTTCTGGTATTGGTACTTGCCCACGCACATAGAGAGTAAAATATTAAGGACACATCCTATTAGACAGCTGGGAAAGAACAGTATTTGCACAATAGAATAATTTATTTCCTAATTGCATTTTGTGGTACATAATTGCATGTGATTTGGTACATATTTCCATATTACTTTGCTTCAAACCCAAGGTTAACAGACAATATTGTTATTAAAACTCTATGCGTTTCATTTCTGGTGAATGTATAGTCATCATCATCATCAGCCTATCGGAGCCCACTGCTGAGCAAAGGTCTCTTCTCACATGGAGAAGGTTAGAGCATTAATAACCACGCTTGCTCAAGACGGGTAGGCGATTTCAATCTTATAATTTGAAATTATAAGACCAGGTTTCCTCACGATGTTTTCCTTCACCGTCCGTCAGTGGTGTCTAAATACTCTTAGAAAGTACATATGACTCGGAAAAGATCATATTGGTACTTGCCAGGTTTCGGTACTTCTATATTATCAAACGGCATTTATATATAATTTGTAATCATTATTGTTATGATACTGGCTACCATATTTTTTTTAGGTAAAAGAAAGGTCCGTAAATAAAAAACAGTTATATTTATACGTAAATTTATTCAACATAGCCATGATCGTGTGAAACGGGCATCGAAATCTGTCAGAAATTAGCCGGTGCTGTCTGTAAAAAGAGGTCTTAGATTAAAAATTGCACTATAGCGAACCACCACAAGAGAAGGAGATAAAATAATCACAGTCACAATCACATTACTATTACTTCTAGAAGGGAATACATTCATCCAGATGCTTCACCTATTCTTAATGCTGTAATTCCTGCTATATTATTGTAGCCGAAATTTTTTTCTTAAGCATTACAAAATAATTGTTTTAGTGTAACTGTATTAAATTCTCTGCTTTTGATTATATATGAGTTATATTTTTTCAAAATTATCGTTTGTAGCGAAATGTTAAGTTCTTATTAAGTGAATATTGCTAATACGTACTGGTAGGAGGTGGTGGACTGGGAGGAGGTGGTGGACCGCGACCACATGCAGCGTTATGCGGGTCGCCCTTTATATGAGCTGCAGGAGCTACAGCCAGGCCTCCCTGGATGAAATTAAAAATAATAATACAACCACCTAATATAACCAAAAAAGATCCCAAGCTATGAAAAAAATAAATTAACATTTTTATGGTGCAAAATTTTTATCAACTCAAAGTTCAGTGTCAAAACTTACCATGGCCGTAAATATTATCGCCATAAAAGACAGGATTGTCATGAGGAACTTCATCTTGCACCGGACAGTTGGATCTGATGTACGTCCTAAATATTTTGATTTATATATCTGTACTGTTGTATAAAATTGTACAAAATTACCCCCTTATTGAAAAAAATAGCCTGTACCATGGACTACAACAAAGCAAAATATAAATTGTCTCACACACTTCAGGTGATGTGTTAATTGTGAATTTTTCATATTTTAACAATTTTTACGCTCCATGAAGCGTGTCTAATGATTATCATATATTCAGTGAAATAGTTTCGTCTCATATGTTTAGTGGGAGATCACACAATGCATCAGTCAGTATTTTCCATTGGCGGTTGTGGTGATAATTCCCAATATATTTATAAAACGAGGGAGGAAAGGGATACGGTAAGAATAATACCAAAATATGTAATGTAACAAACGTTTATAAAGCTCCAAAAAGATATGAAGATGCATAAATTTATGTAATAATAAATCACCAAAGAAAGTTCTGCATTGTTTTTCTAATCTATGTCAAGTTTCTTGAAGCTGCCTTGAATGCCAAAGATGTCTTCTATAGTTTTTGTTTCACCATTACGCCGCAATGATTCATTGACTCTGCGAAGGTTTTCTTGTTTAAAGAATTCTCTATTGCTCTCCAGGCGACGGATTGTTTCATCTAAAAAGACATTAAAAAATTATCGAACACTCTAATTTAAGTCTTTAAAATTGTCGTTATAATTATGTTTCTTCTAGTAGGTACCTCTCAATGTTTTAAAGTCCTTGTAGGACCCTCCGCAGTCCCTTGGGAAAGCCTCTTTCGGGACGTATTTATAAATTACTTGAGAATTAATTTCGTGTATTTGTAGAATGCGTAGTAATGAATTCTTCATGAATGGCTTCAACACCATCATCAGTTTATCCATGAAGGGCGGCGCGTTCAAAAAATGTACCTCTTTCAGTTTGACCAGCATGCATTCCTAAATTTTATCATATTTATCTCATTTATATAATTGCGAATTGTCTGTCGAGATATTTACACTCAGATCAAACTCTTGTTGTGTGTAACGTAACGTTTTTATTGTTGTTAGAATTTTTATATTTTCGTTGGAAACAGATAATAAACAAAATTTTTAAGGGATAATATTTTTTAAATAATTTCATTCAAACTAACTGGATTGTGAATTGTAAATATCAATAAATATAAGTCACTTTACTGTGTACAATATACAAGAGGTGACTTTTTACGTGCTTATGAATTCACCTGAAGGAAGTAGAGCGTCTGACGTATCGTCATCAGATCTAACTTGGCGATGTGGCTTAAGGTTGCCATATTCATGTCTATTATTATAACAAACCTAGAAAAAAAATGTCCATTAACCCAGTTTTATGGGCCATTAAGCGTTATATTATTTTTCCTTAAAAAATATCCACGTGCTCTGAATAGTTAGTAGTTTAATGAGATTATTATGAATCTTGATAGATGTCTCGGTCTTTAACAAACAATAAATAAATAGATATACAGATTCTCACATACATTTCAAAAAGTTGTAAAAAAAATTGATAATAATGATGTTATAATATTTTAACATTACATTTTATTTTGGTAATGAACCTTATGTGTCTGTAAATACGACGTTTATTTAAATGATACAAAAAGAGATCTTTCTCATATGTTAAGATTGCAAAAAAAAAGGTTTTAAGTTATCCTACGTTTATACTAATATATAGAAAAAGAATTCTCGTACCCTGGCCAGGTCCCTTCTTCGTACTGCCACAGGTCAAACACGAGCATGACACTCCTGATGATGTCGGTGAAGTTGAATTTTTTGGCGTCTCCATCTAAGAGTCTACAGTACAACGCCCGATATCCATGGACAGTAGGTGTGGATAATGGCGTAAGCAAACTGGAATTATAACGAAATAGAACCTTAATAAGGTCTATTACTGTATGACCTTCTTGATTCGGTTGAGTTTTTCAATAAATTATTTTATGTAAAATTAGTTTTCAGTTTGTCTCCGTCATGGCCAGAACACACGCGATGGACGTGAATAATCGAGAAAATTTAATATGAAACACCTGTATCTTAAATTTAACTTTTAAAAAAATTCGGAAAATATTAATAATTGTTATAACGACATACGCAACTTTCAGGGTGTCTATAATTTTTTGATCAATAACTCTGTCTTTGAAGAAGCTTGTGAACAGAGTTCTGGCGGTGATGTGCAGGTCGATCACTTGCTTGGTGACCTCCGGACTACAGTCGCAGCAGTGGTAAGTAATTATAAGATCCAAATCTGCCAACAGTTTTCATTATTTAGGAAAAAAAAAATAGTATCAAATTGCTTTTTTCTTTTTTAACTTACTATTTAAAACCATGAAAATTATATAAACTGTGAAAAAAATAGCAGAGAAGATGGGACTTGTCCTCCGTCGAAGTTATATTTCAATAAAAACGAAGGTATTTACCAACTTGACATTAAAATTTTTTTTGGACAATGTACAATGAGCAAAAAAGGTACTGGTAATAGCATTACTTTAAACATGTGTAGTTAAGTTTTTTACTTAGGAAGTGGACTTTAATAGCGGCTTGTAATGAGATATTTCCACAAAAGTTATTTTTCATGAGCGCTAATCATACCACGATTCCAACTAATCGTATGATAAATGGCAAATTTAAGTTACGGTTTCAATCACGTAGAAGATAGAAAATACTATGAAGTCACAAACGTGTCTTTGACCATGGAAAAAAGGAATTCAAAACATAATTACTAGATGCTTATTTGCATCTTTTGAGATTATCTTTTTAAAGTAATGAGAACCACATGCATAGGTAGTAAGGAAAAGGTTAAATTAATGTTATCTGTCAGCAGTGTCAGACTCGAGGAATTAATAATGAATATATAGGGAAAACGATACACGTGTCAGCTATAGATAATATGATATTTAATATGAAAAATTGAAATATATAATGCTTTGAAATAAGGACTATTATTAAAATTTAAGCAGGATAATGTTGTTTGTTCTTAAGACTTCGACGTACACTCTCATTATTATTGACTGCCTGTGATTTATGAATTCAATAGACTTCCTGTATATTTTGTTCTCTGATACGCAAATTTTATGTAACTTTATGTAGTCTTGCGTCTTTGCTTTAAATTGTTTATCAAGTATCTTATATGCTATTTCTAAAATTCTAATGAAAAATAAAATGCGAAAACTAGATGGAATCTGTCAATCAAATATATGAAATTTAAATCAAATGCTAAAACCGATGTGAGCTGGTTCGTGGTGAGTGGAAATTAAGAAAAAAATATATATATTGTATACCTAGATTGTACTAACCTTAACGAATATGTTACTACACTCTAATAGAGCAAAGAAAAATTATAAGGAACCACTATAAATGATGTTATGACTATTTACACGACTATTCCAACAAAACTCTGTAGAAACATATATTTTCTAGGTCAGTGAGGGTATTGTCAAATGAAACACCAACATATTCCTCAACCATAAATATTTGTTAGCTAGATTTAGGATTTTTTTTAATATAAACGTATTATTATAAGGGACTTCAGTGGCAAAAGCTATACTGTTCACATAATAACTAACTCTACTTTATTGGATGCTGTACATTTTATGTAATACTCTCAAAAAACAGCTCTCATATTAGATTAAAATAGTAAATTATATCATTTTTGGTTATTGGATATTAATATTATTTAGACATATATGCTACCTGTCCAGTGCTGTTCCGGTAGATGTGGCTGAGTCTTCATCCACTCCCTCAGCTTCCTGACGTCCTCTGGGCTGATGTCAGGATTCTTCTCGTACTCTTTCTCTACCGGAAATTGCTGTATTACTCCAGACATCGTTACTCTGAAATGATGGGTCACAAGTCACATTGTTTGCCACTATATTACTTAACGTAACAACTCAAACTCCTTACTTGTACTATTCATATAGCTATTAGACTTGAATGTTACGTTAGTGTTTGTACTACGGATGTGTAAAGGGTCCGGAACACTAGTTTTTGTCGACATTCCTAGCGTGCGAAGACGCGAGTGAAAGCTAGTGTACTAACCAAGGAAATAAAGTGTACTCTTATCTATAAACATTACGTTCGTATGTTGTTTTTTGTAATTAATTTATTAAGTTTTGTTAGGTGGCTGTGTTATATGTACTGATTATTAAAATTAAATCTAAATATCTGAGTATGAAGTTTTCAAATCGATAGCAACCAGTTGGAGGTAAATTTACCATAACCCCTTTTTATACTGTCACGTAAAAGTGCACAAAGCACAAAGACTATAAATGGATATAGTTTGTAGCACTTACTCTACTATTAGAAGTGATTAACTGTTGGCGGTAATTGCTACTACTAGTGACACTGTTAAATTAATATAACGAAGTCTAAATCGTTATTTTTCGTTCAAAACTATAAAAAATAAATACAATTGAAAACATTAGCAAGTTAATAAAAGCACTTACGTTGTACATGATCATTTTAAACAATTACATCAGAGTTCAAAGAGAAACCGGATGATGGAAGTTAGTCATTAATTAAATTATATACAACAATGAGAATTCAAAGACGATCGTCGCATAATTTTAAGACCTTGCTTTTTGTTCTTACGCTTCTAGTAATTTACCGCTGGAACATAAAAGAGGGACCCTGTACCCTTTTTTTTTTTGATGACGCAGGGAAAAGGACCCTGTACCCTACATTATAAATTAAATAAACATCCCATAACAAAAATCTATTTGCAACATTAAACAGCGAATGAAAATATCTTTTTAAACGACACCAGATAATAAATATTGTTAAGCATTCATTTTTATGTCACCTTGCTTCAAAGACACTAACGACATTTACCGATGTAGATTGGCTTAGATCATAAATATAAATGTTGAAAATTCATACATATTATATTTTATTACAAGCTATTTTGTTGCAACAATTATCTTTTATTTACCGGTTCTTTATATCTAATTATAATGTTTATCTAGTTTAAGAACAACACTAGTGAAGGTCCACTCTATATGTCACGCTCGTTAATGACGGTGAGGTCTTAACATTAATGAGAAGCCCTTAATTGTTTCAATATAAAATTAATTGCTTTGTCCACTAACCTAAACCTAATTTTGCGTAATCGCGTCCTGGTGCGAGTCGTGTCACGGTTCAGAACATGTATTGGAAATAAATTAATTTTGCTTTCGTGTTCCTTTGATATGACAATATTTCTTTAGCTTTACCTTGTATGTTTTTTATTTACGATATTCCTCGTCTATATTCTTATGATTATATTTTCTTGCATCTTTTGTTTTTTTTTTTAAATTATGATAATTATAAATGTCATTGAATATAAATAGTCGCTTGGATTTATCTATTTACGAGTAAAACATTATATAATAGTAAAATTATATAAATGTAACATTAATTAAGTTTTTAGAAATAATTGCATGGGTATGAACGTTGTAATTCAAATATATAGGACCAAGTATATATAGGACCAAGTTGTAATTCAAATATATAGGACCGAAGGTTAATTTCAATCTCCGGAGATGTTAGTAACGAACAAATTTATTTTAAATAGACAATATAAAAAAAATAGTTTAAATGGGATTACATACTCACTTTAATCGTATAAGAAGTGGCTTATATTTAAGCATTATTAATTTTTGTTATTATTAATACATAATGTGTTAAAAAAATTTGCTACTCACCGTCATATAATTCTCTCGTACTTTATCAAGATTACCGCGCTCAGAATGACCGATCTAATGCAGACGTTGGAGGCAACTAAAGTCTAAACGAATTTCCTACCGAACGTAGTACACGACGTTGTGACAATTCATAAAAACATTCATAGCTATCATTTAACTCTATTGCATTCGTTCTTTAAAATATATATATTTTTAATGATTATAATGAAACACAGATAATAAATACCGTAACATAGATATGATTCATTTATAAGACGTATTCAGACATTCCTTAAACTATGATATTATTTATAGTACGAGTGATTCTGGTGAGAATTTTTTATGTGAATATTGTAGGTGAAGGTATGAACGATTAAATATTAATGTAAATTCTCATCAATCAGATCTTCAAAGTCGGCAACGAAACGATCTAACGTTTTATTTTAAGAAAAGTATAATAAAGACGACAAAATTATTAGTTGTACCTACTTAGTATATGAACTTTGTTGTATTGTATTGAAATAGCATACAAACAAGCTGTACTAACACATTTTCATAGTCCCCGTTATTAAATAACTTAAATAGAAAATATCGATGAAATCTTTAACCTCTACTAAGTTAACAAAAATCCTAAGTAGTGTTTTGTTTTAAACAAAATGTTGCAAATGTAATTTCGAATTACCTAGACATTTTCATTCTGACGCATGGGTGATTTCAGATTTGGGGTTGGGTGAGTAAGTGGGTACTATAAACTTACTGGTATTATAAATCATTAGATCTAATGATATAGATGTTAGGTCAGCTATTAGATAGTTTTAATACATAGAAAACTAGTCAGTCTGACAGTGTGGTAGAGCTTATGAATTGTAGGTTTTGTGAGAGAAGGCACTAGGGTTACAAAATCAAACGTCAAGCCTTACTCTATCATTAAAGCGGCCTCGGATTGGACTATAATGACGGATGCATATGAGAAGCAATATAAAATCCCAGAGGATATTTGTGGTTCGGCGTCCAAACAAGACATATTTTTATATTCGCGTTGTGCTAATAGAGCTCACGGTTCCTTTGGAAATCAACATCCCCAAAACCATGCCATCAAGGTCAACAAGTATTACGAGCTCACTAACGTACTCACTAAGAATATGTTCAGTGTAAATATGTACGCTTTAAAAGTAGGAGCGAGAGTTAACAGCCAAATCTCTCTACAGCCTACTAAAAGACTTGCACTTGTTAAGAACTAACATCAGGTCATTCTTGGGCGGGCGTCGAAGGCATCTCTAGTAAGTTCGTTTCCTATTTGGTTAGGTAGAGAGAGAAGCTTGGACGGTGTGGCCCCTTAAACTTACACCTGGGTCGCCATTTCCAGCCGCTGTCGAAGCTCCTCTCCCTGTAAGGCGATGGACCCGGTACCCGCACGGTGAATCCATGGAATGCTGAGAGGTTTCGTCTCATACTTATTGGGTTAATTTATACCAAAGAACATTTGATATCCAATATATGTTTAAGGCCAGATATATCATCAGGTACTCACATGTTCTTTATGGAGTTACATAAAGATATATTTAAAGATTTTTCTTCTATATTTAATAAATTAATCCGCTGCTTTTTGTTAAATAGAAATGATATCAAAACACAAACGTAATGTTTATCTTTATATTAAAAATATATTTTTGCTTGAAATCAATCATAAGGCACTAAGATTTAAAATGTCACACAGTATAAATACTTCTTAAAAACTTTGTTAACATCGCAACAATTATAATTGAAGATACTATTACACAGTTTATTTACTATACCTATATATAAACTTTAAAATAATAAAATATATTTTATTTCTAATATCATAGTATTTTAAATCTATTATAGAGATGAACCGGATATCCGTCTATTATTCGATATCCGCCTATTATCTTTGCGCCTTTGTTTCCTTTTCATATAGTAATCATTCGAAATTTTAAAATTAGAATCAACATTACTTTATATAAGTCAAATTAAACCACAATTACTTATGGACACTTGATTTATTAAATTATTTCAAAAATGTTTGTTTCATTTATTTGAAGTCAAATTAAATTTTAAAATTTTTGTGAACACCAAATAGAGCATATTTCAGCAGCGACTCAGTTTTGTTCCTTACGCCAAATTAAAAAGAGACCCTACACAAAAAGAGGCTTTTATTGTAAACAGATATATCGTAGACAGTAGGCCTAGTTGGTCATGGCAGCTGCGAGCATTAGCTCAAATTTATGGACCATGACATATATAAAATACTGACCTTAATTCATGACGACTTAAACAAAAAACTCAATATCATTAGCAATTGGATTTTTACCGGAAATAAGGAGATCTGTGCGAACAACTATCCGTTCACATCTAATCTATATCTAATTTCTTGAAGCTGCCTTGAATGCCGAAGACGTCCTCAATAGTTTTGGTTTTGCCGTTCGGCCGTAGCGATTCGTCCACTCGCCGCAGATTTTCTCTCACGAAGAATTCTTTGTTGTCTTGCAGACGACGGATGTGAAGATCTGAAGAGTGTCAGAAACAACAGTATTGTATTCTTAGAAGATAAACGTATTTGTGAGGATGTCTGTGTGGATTTTGAGGAACATTTTCTGTAATATATGTTAGATATCAGGGAAAAGGTTATAATGGCTATTTTGAAGAATTACCCTTTAAATGAAGCGGTATTTGTATTTCAAATTAAGTTTATGTGTATTTTTATTAAAGCGCACATTATCAACCAAACACTGGTGTCCATGCTGAAAGCAAATGTATTATACAAGCACAAAATAATATTCGCAAAATTTATTCGAGATATCCCATCAGTCCATTATAAAACGAATCTGTTTAAAGCCCAGGTGATTTAGAAATTGCATAATTTGTTTAAAAAATTTCAATTAATTTAACAAAACAGTATATGTATTTGTAAATAGTCTCTAAGATCAGCTAAAATCTCAATTAAGACGAAATAATTTTTCACTATTATATTTTTGTTTTTCTAATATAACTATTACAAAATAACTTAGGTGACAATAGGGTAGCTAAATTATAGTCTTAAAGGATCTTACGTCTAGTTATCGAAGCAATAGTATGAACGTCACAGTTACCTCTTAATGATTCTAATTTCATGTAGTTTCCGCCGCATTCCTCAGGGAAGGATTCCTTTGGCACATACTCAAATAGAACATCTGATTTCTTTTCGTGAACATGAAGAATGTGGATCAAATCATTCGCTATGAAAGGCTTCAACAGCATGAGCACTCTGTCCATAAAAGGCGGAGCGTTTGTAAAATGTACCTCTTTCACCTTCGCCAACATGCACTCCTGAAATAACACATGTTTGCGAATTTATACATATGACCCTTTATAATTATAGTTTTATAATTTCATTATAAATTAATCTCTATTAATATTTATGTATACTTAATGTTTACTAGTACAAATAATAGAAATTCCTCGCCTGCAGGAAGTAAAGCGTGTTCCGAATTGTCGTTACATCTAATTTGGTTACATGACTCACAGATACCAAGTCCATGTCTATTATTATCACAAATCTGCAAGAAAGAAAGTTTTTTGTAATTTATTTATTATAAATAAACTAAATTTCTAAGGAGCAATGCATCGTACTGATTTAAACTCACCGAGTCCTATTCTTGTGATAATTCATCAAAATATGTAAAGAATATTTTACCCTCGCTAATGTACATCAAGTTTATTAACAGCAAAAGAAATGAATTCGAATGCAATGAAATAGACAAAACGTTAGGAATACGTATTGCGATAAATAATATTTAAACCGTACAATATGATTAAATACTCAATTTAAAAAGAAAAACGCAATACACCTCAAATAAGAGGCAACCCGGTTTTTGGATCTAACATTTTAAGTCCCTTACCCTGGCCAGGTTCCTTCTTCATATTGCCAGAGGTCAAAGACAGCCATGAAGGTTCTGACCATATCAGTGAGGTTGTACTTCCTGTAATCTCCGTCAAGGAGGCGGCAGTACATAGCTCGGTAGCCGTGGACGGTCGGTGTTGGCAATGGAGCAAGAAGACTGGAAAAATAATTTAAAATAATCAATAAATATAACTTCTATAGAATTCCATCAAATCCAATCAAACCATTGATGAACATGTTCGTGTAAGTTTCAGATTTGAGACGAAAATACTATGTAAATGTCATTAACGATCCCAAACTATCTAATACTTCACTCACGCAACATGGAGCGTGTCTATAATTCTTTTATCAATAACTCTATCATGGAACAATTCTTTGAGCAATGTCCTCGAGGAGATGTGTAGGTCAATGACCTGTTTAGCGACCTCTGTACTACATTCACAACAATGGTAGGCGATTATAAGATCCAAATCTGAAAGAGACGAAGCATGGCAGCATTAAGTAATTATATTCGTAATTGTCTTATGTAGTTTTATATATGCACTACGCCAAGTGAAATAGGTATTGATAATATAAATGTAAAAATAAAGGCACAATTAACTTGAAAAAAAAACGATACTAAGGACCAAAAAAAAAACAAGATTGCCAACCTTCAAAAAACTCAAACGTTATTAACCTCTCTGCTTCATTTGTATGTTACCGGAAATGTATTAAATGAAGGAATTGTACACAAATCCTAGGAAATGTGTACAATTCCGATACTGTTTAGGAAATTTATAAAATATTGTTTGAAAAACTATTTAATGCATAGATTAATAATTCCAACATCGTATTAGGCAATGTATAAAGTAAGTGCTTTCTGTAATAAAACACGTTGTTAATATATTTTTTTTATTAAAACACTTATTAAAACAATATCTTAAATGTTTTACATTTCCGATTGCTATTTAGGAAATGTATACATTTCCTAGGAATTGTATACAATGACGGATTACATACATTTCCGGTAACATATATACTCGTATAAACTTGTATATATAAAATCAAAACGTTAACAATATTTTGTGCAACTTTGGTCAGTAACATACTTTTTATGACATACTGATTTAATACTAATTTATTATAATAAAATCTTCATAATTTTAGTAATGTCATCGCTTTATCTCTAACCTGTCCAGTGCTGTTCCGGTAGATGTGGCTGAGTCTTCATCCACTCCCTCAGCTTCCTGATGTCCTCTGGGCTGATGTCGGGATTCTTCTCGTACTCTTTCTCTGCCGGAAACTGCTGTATTACTCCGGACATTGTTACTCTGAAATGATGGGTCACAAGTCTCATTTATAACCACTACAACCCTGGCATCACAGACAGACAACAACCATTCACTTGACACATAATTGTCCCGCAACCTTCTCATTTGTCTGATTTACATGTAGATTAAATTAACAAGCTATAGCCAAACACGTCCACAAGAACAGACGAGTTCAGTAGGTAGCAGTTGAAAAATATTTTTATTAAGAGCGACGAAAATTAAGACATTGTACATCCGTGTTTAACCCAAACCCATCTCAAGCAAAAAAAAAACCTGTTGTGTATTAATGATTCAAACATAAATATATACTATATATAGAAATACGTGTCTATGAGTGATTTAAAAATAAAAAAAAAAGTTTTACAAATTTCCGCGGGAGTATAAAATAAAAATCACTCATGCAAATCTCTATTTTCTTTCCCGCCAGCCCCTGAAGGGTAATCACTGATTTTTTATATTTTAAAGAAACCTGCACGGGTTATTAAAATTTGTGGCGAGAGGTGAAAATGAATATATATATATATATATATATATATATATATAAAATATATATATATATATATATATATATATATAAATATACATATATATATATATAAATATATATATATATATATATAGTTCAATAATCTCATTTAAGTAAGAACCATTTGTTGACCTATAGCAGTTATAAATAAATGGAACTATCTGAAATAAGGACCTATTTGCTAAATGCAAAAGATAGTACATAATAAAAATAAACATCAATAAATAAAAATAAAAGAATTCGCCATTAATTCTTTCCACATTCAAAACGTGATTTAGATGTTTGTTTCAACAATAATAGCTAATAACATGGTATGCTTACTTACTTACTTACTTACTTACTTACTTACTTACTTACTGTGACGGACGCTTTAGAATACTTTAGAGGACTGGAACAGTACTTAGTCCTGGAACAGCGGACGATCGACTGACGGTGAGGTCGTGTGCAATTCACTATAAACAACATTTATATAGCAAGGATTTTCTTAAAAACCTTTTAAAAAATTCTTCACAAGCGATCCGTATGCTTAGTCCGAGTTTAAATCGTCACATGCATACGGCGCGTTAAAATCATTACCATTCATAAATCATTCTCATTACAGCATAACGTACGTAATACTAACAAATGAGAAGAGGTGACGCATCGTGTTCAACGTGACGATGCTGTCTCGGACTAGGTTGACAGAAAACGTGTCTAACGAATGTGAGACTAAAGATCATTGCACACGTAGACATTCGCGTATTAATTAGTACTGATTACACTCAGACGCTAAATTACTTGTCATTTTGATTTTTATATATGTTATCGGCCAAGGTATTGATGCGGGCAGTATTCAAAATGCCCGGGAAATATGAATAATGCCCAGCCATATCCGACCAAATGAATAATTACAATCTAAACTCACCTTTTTATCACATTAAAAGGTCATTATGAATATGGCTATATGATGATAGTTTAATGTGATTAAAAGGTAAATTTTTACCTGGTGCGAGGCTGTGTGGGGCCGGAAACAAACACGAAAACTCACTAACGAATCAGAGACCGAAACGGGGCAGCGCGACCTTGCCATAGCCGCAAGATGCAACTTCAGGTCTTTGTTGTGATTTCGATTCGCATTGAAAATAAATACGGTCGGACGCGGACTGGTTTTAGTCTTATAATTTATGTAATGTTGAATTTTTCGAGGTGGTAGAGCCTAGCTGTGGTCAAGGTATTACAGTTCGAACATGGGCCGGCTCGACCGGGGCAGTATTACCCTTTCACAGAAGGTCGGCGTGAAGTAGCCTTTAGCGGCTGCGTTTCGTCCGATGAGTGTGATAGCCGGTTGCCCTTTTCCAATTCCCACCCTTTCCTGCCATTTCCTTATTTCCACCCCTCCCTTTTCCTCAACAATCAAGGTTGGCAACGCATCCGCAACATCTACGTTGGGGATGTCCATTGGCGACGGTCACTACTGCCCATCAAGTAGGCCATCTGTAAATTCGATTTCGATAGTTTTTTAATTTGAAATTGTTAAGTAAATTGTTTTATACTTATATTGATTTTCTTGAGTTTCAAGCATTTAGTTAAAACTACTATGTTTTAAGTCCAAAGATTGAGAGCTTATATTGGATAAATAATCTATTCTCAACAGTAACTATTACCTCTGAGACTGATTACTGAGACTCTTAACTTTAGAGTAAATAAGTTGTTGTCGTTATTTCCATTTACTGACTCACGCCGAGACGTGTCGTATTCTTTGATTCCTCGCTGCAGGTTAGAAGCGAGCTTGCTTGCAATATACAACATGTGAGTTCAAGCGAGTGTCAAATACATTCAAACTTCATTGAAACGAATAGACTATAGTTTTAAATAATTAACTATAAAACATGTTTTTATTATTTGTAATGCTCGGTCTATCTAACTAAGTATTAGTTTGAAAATATTTAACATCACTCTGCCCAATGGGCACTGGGCGCTATCCGTATTGCCCGGGCATTATGAATAATGACCGATTAATCACTTAGCCCGTAACATACATACAATGTACATATATGAATAGTGTTTTTAGTTGTTTACGCAAAAAAAATCAAGATACGTCTCGCATTAATAAGGGTCTGGATGAAGAAAAAATTTCGAACTGCAACTCAGTGGCAAAACAACTTATAAAATCAGAATTATACTACTTATAACATGGGCGGTAATTTATAACGCAATAACTGATGTTTATGTCACAGCAAACACATTTTACACGAGTGTGATTTCACAATCTATTATGTACTATAACGATCTTATAGTGTTTGTATAAATGGAGAAGGAAATACAAAAAAAAAAGAATATTTACATTTTCAATCAATCATCAATATATATATATTGATAATTATCTAGTGAATTATTTGAAATTTTGAATCAATTCTGATTATGTTACTCGTTTAGTATTAGTTTAAGTGATATACAGACGGATTTTTTTGTATGTATGTGTTTTCATGTAAAAAAAACAATCTTTTCTTTTAAAATAACTAAATATTGCCTCTATTTAAGTCAAATTAAAGTGAATATTATAATAATTATTTATCTTCACTTTATATTTTATTTAAACATTTGTATATATATATATATATATATATATATATATACTTACGTGTGACATTGTTTAAAAAAAATTATCGGACTGTTGCGTGTAACGTAATATGCGAAATATAAAATCTTTTGTATTTTGATTTTTCGAAAAAAGGATATTGAACGGACATACAAACATTCCGTTGCACTTCCTTATGTCTATGTCTTGGTACTGGATAACGTCTACAAAAAAAATCTAGAACCTACTTGACTGCCTAATAAATTTGACATTTAAAAAAAATAAACATTTTTGTAATTTCTAATCTATATCTAATTTCTTGAAGCTGCCTTGAATGCCGGAGACGTCCTCAATAGTTTTGGTTTTGCCGTTCGACCGTAGCGATTCGTCCACTCGCCGCAGATTCTCTCTCACGAAGAATTCTCTGTTGTCTTGCAGACGACTGATTTCATTGTCTTGAAAGAAAAATGAAATTAATGAAACAGTTAATACAATTATAATAGCACCCTTTTATTTTCAACATATTTATGTCACTATATTTAATGTATTGTTTAATTGAGAAGTATTTCCAAGTTTAAGGAAGCGTTTTATTTTGTTCCGTTTGTCTCTTTTATAAAGAAAAGTAACTTATTGCAATTAATCTTGATATATTTCATACTTTTCCTACTCAATAGTCCTTTTACTATTGAATAATTTATTAATCAATAGGTAAACTTTATCATAATTAAATTTGTCAGCATATAATTCTTGAGGCGTCAAAGCCCAGATGCAAATTGCATTCACGTCGCTTGAACGGTTACCTTGGCAAGATAATTATGAATTCCTGTCTAAGATTCTTTCTAGGACTCACATGATTTTAGACACTCGAGGCAAATTATTATATGACTAGTTTTTTGCCCGCGACTTCGTCTGCGTAAATTTCAGAATTAGTTATTTATAGCTTTTACCCGTGACTTCGTCGGCATTGGATAGTTTTTTTGTATAGTAGTATGAAAAAACCTGAGCTGTACTTTTTGTACGTATGTTTGAATCGTGCGGAGATGAAGCCATACTAAGTGTCATAGGTTAGGTTAGGTTAATACATTTTAAGAAGAAGATGGGTTACTGCAATACATTTTTAAATACGATGTTTTTTGTTTTTCCTTCCTTGGCCAGAAAAGTAATTTTTCCCACGGGAATGCGTTGTTTTCCCGGGGCAAAAAGTAGCCCATGTCCTTTCTCGGGTATCAAAATGTCTCCATACCAAATTTCGTGCAAATTGGTTCAGTAGTTTAGTTGTGATTGAGTAACAGACAGACAGACAGAGTAATCGCATTTATAATATTAAGTATGGATAATAATGTTCTCTTTCTAAACAATGATGGACGTTAAAGTAATGGCAACATTTTTTTTAAACCGTTTTCTCTACTCACGGTAAGAAAAAAAAAGTAACATACAGCCAAGGATGTAAGTGACACATGGAATAAAAGAAACAGTACACTTAACGTTTTTTTAACTAAGGTTCAACCATCCTTTAACATTTGCAAATGAATAGTTACGTCACGATGTCCCTTTGTATATGAATTAAGTTGCAAACCAATATCTGCACGCTTAGTCCAAGTTTGTAACGTTACACTACACACGGAGCGTTTCCCGTTTCTCAATAACATATAATAATACTATAATGTGTTTAGTGATACCTTTTAAAGTTAATAAATCCTTATACTCCCCACCGCATTCCTTTGGCAGAGTCTCTTTCTGCACAAACGTATACAAATCCTCTGAATCCCTCTTGTGTATATAAAGACTTTGCATCAATTCATTCTTTATAAAAGGCTTTAATATGTTCAGTACTTTGTCAATAAAATAGGGAGCGTTCGTAAAATGTTCTTCTTTAAGTTTAACCAGCATGCATTCCTGGAATGACACATATCTCAAAAATAACATAATATCTCCATTAACTTGAGGTTTAAAAATAAATTCATTAATTTTAAATTAACACGAGAGTAAGAATAACTATCTAAATGAAACTAATGTTTTTCGGATCACTACGCGTATTTTATTATTTTAAAAACTACATACTACAGCCATCTTTTCTATTGAAATTGGGATGTTTTTTTATTTCAATAGACCGCGGATTAACCTCGGTATGTAAATGTCTTCACGAGCGAAAACTTGTAGTTTATAAAACCGAAGTAGTATGTAGTTTTTTATAATAATAACACACGCGTAGTTATCCGAAAAAACATAGTTTCATATAAATGAATAGTCGCGACAGTCTTAGATCTCATTCACAATAACTATCATTCAGACTGATTAATAAAAAAATTATACATATATATATAAACAACATTAACATAGGTTATAGAGTTGATCGCTATCTTTATCTTCCATCCATAACCTGTCCAGTGCTGTTCCGGTAGATGTGGCTGAGTCTTCATCCACTCCCTCAGCTTCCTGACGTCCTCTGGGCTGATGTCGCGATTCTTCTCGTACTCCTTCTCTACCGGAAACTGCTGTATTACTCCGGACATCGTTATCTCCTCTGAAAATTGTGTCATGAGCTGGATATTTTACAAAAATTTTAATCTTCTATGAAATTACTTTAAACCCTTGGATTCAGTATATCTATTTCAGAATGATGAAAGTCTTAAACGTAATTTTTTATGTTAACAACTCGTCTAAAAAGTTCCAATATCTGCTCATACAGGTAGGTACGTGACTGAAGATTGTATGTTTAAAATAGGTTTCATCAGACAGGAGACGGTGAAAAAAACTTGTAACATATAGTTTTTATTAGAATAAAATTGTTAAACGCTATATACAATGATAAAACGCCTCCATATTATTTATCGAAACAACTTAAGTATTGATTAAGACAGCTTTTAAATTCGGCCTTGCAATTGTAGTTACATAAAAAACAGCGTAAAATAACTTTAAAACATAAATGTATATTAAATATTGTTTAAAAAAAAAAAAAAATCAACTGAGAAGTTTTAATCTCGGGTATAAAAACGATAATATTGATTTTGTGCGATGTAAAAACAAACACAAACAGTAATTAATAAGTACTAATAATAATTACTAGTAATCAGAAAGCGAATTGCACTATTCACATTTCCGAATGCCAATCTCTTCAGAGTAACTTACGCTGAAGGTTAAGGTTTATGGGATTAAATTAACAAAAATTTTGCTCCGAAAGGTTCAAATCCAGGTGTAATGGTAGTATGATATAGCTTGTCTCGTCTGTTATACAATGATAATTAATTTATTAGAATAATGTTATTGAAATCAGCAAACAAATAACACTTTTTATATTGGAAACTATATTCTAAAAACATATCACGTTAGTATAACAGAATAGGAATTATTACGAAACACCAGTTAAATACTCTTAAGATTTTAATAACACGTGAATATTAAATAAAAAATTATACTATGCAATATTCGTATACAAAATCAATAAATCATTTGAATATTAACAGATAAAATTGAACGAGAATGTTAAACTTTTTGGTTAATAAAAAATATGACCGTCAAAATCCTTGCATTCAAATTTTATATGGACATAAAATTTGAGCGACATTGAGATATTTTATATCGATTTTTTTCTGTAAGGATATTGAAATAAATGGTACCTATATAAAGTTTCATATATATTTTTGATAAAAAAAATGCATTAATTCAATTATATCGGCGTGAGGATATAACACCAGCCTTCGCCAGACATAGTCATTCCGCTTACCTTTACTTCGCCTTTCGATTTTTTGTCCGATAAAGCAATGAAGGATGAATCTGAACAGCTTCGAGGATTGTGCGGACGGAGATACAGAAAAGAAATGATTGCGTCTACAGCTCAAGGGTGGCTTGGTCATACCTGTCGCCTGGACAAGAAGAGCTGATAGCGACATCTAAGACCTAGGGAGGCCTGAATATCAAAGCATTATAAGATCAAGTCACCGCGGGGACAGCGGATGTTGATATCGTCAGAGCGTCGGTTTGTGTGTATGAATCCGCAATAACGTCCGCTTTCAATCCCTTAAACACTTGGAAGAACCCAAATGACAGACCCCGTCAGGCCTGGCTTGTGTAAAATATTCCTACCACATTTGTACAGAAACTGAAAAATATCATCACTGTTTTTGACTCCATGGAAAATGTTGCAGAAAGGCTTATCGGTTATTTTGATTTGGGTGAAACTAATCTCAGCCAAACTCTCCAAAGTATACGCAAGCTTTGCATGCTTTAGTTTCTTATCTTCCCTATTTTTATACTCATACCTTTTTCTATAATGTATATTTCGGCAGAATTCTTATGATTTGAATAACTAATAATTGAAGGTAGTTGAAATTATCAGGTGTCGCTTGGGATTTACATTTTAAGGGATTACATTTTAAGGTGGTAGAGCCTAGCTGTGGCAAAGTTACTGCAGCTCGAACATGGACTGGCTCGACCGGGGAAGTACCACCCTCTCACAGAAGATTGGCGTGAAATAGTCTTATACGGATGCGTTTCGTCCGATGAGTGAAAGAGCCGGTTGCCCTTTCCTTTTTCCCACCCTTTCCATTTTCACACTCTTTCCTTTTTCCCACTCTTTCCTCTCCCTGTTCCCCAAATAAGGGTAGCAACGCATCCGCAAAATTTTTTGCATATATCCATGGGTGACGGTACTACCTCCATTAGGTAGGCCGTCTGCTTGTTTGCCCCCTTTGACATAAAAAAAAAGATTTACCGTCTACGAGGATACCTTAAGTATCTCGGAGCCTGACGACATTCAAGAATAAAGTTATTGGTGACGTCAGTTATGACATCACTCTTTTAAAAAACGACAAAATGCTTCCTTCTCCGATATATATAATCACACGAAGGCCTCCATCCTACAATTATTGTAGACTATTGCTACCGATTGAAGCGATATTCGGCCTCCTTCCTCAAGCTATCAGCAAATAATTTTAATAATTCGCCTGCTTCTTTATTTACCTTTAATTATAATTTGGTTGTAGTCCAGGCAAGAGTGAATAGGTTAGTCAAGATCAATAAATGAAAGTACATAGATTTAATTTTAACAGCAAATTCTTTTGAACAGCAAATAAATGGGCAAGTCGGTTAAGCAATACAACTTTATGCAACTACCTACTTGCTAACAACTTTAAATGTTTACTGTATCCAGAATAAATGATTTTTAACGATTTTAGAATAGTTCTAAACGCTTTATCTGACTACAGAAGCGAATTTGACGGTACTGAAAATAACAGCTCGAAATTAAGGACCCTCCATACGGTTCTGCATTTTACAGATCTCAAGTAAAAAAATTCGATTATTAAAGGTTTTGTAGGAACCGTTTTCAATTTTCTAGTCATAAAGAACTGTGTGAAAAATCCTCTTCGATATAACAATGACGAGAGAATGTGAATGAAGCTGACTTTTTTCAAAGGCGCTTAAAAAACAACAAAAAAAATTTTACGAATGTAATTATTTATGAATATTAGAAAAATATATACGTAGAAACCATAACGAAAAATGTGAAAACTAAATATTTTTAACACATGAAAAAACAAAAGTAATATGATTTATGTAAAACAAAATCTGTTTCCGCCCGGGATCGAACCGGGGACCTTGTGCGTGTGAAGCACACGTGATAACCGCTACACTACGGAAACTTGGTGAATAAGTTAAAATCAAACACTTCTGTTCCGGTGACGCTGTAAAAGCCGCTGGGCTAACAGCAGTAAGCATTACAAAAAAAAAATGAAACATTATCTTAAAGTGAACGTTAGGGACTTTGCTTGTATGGGGAATACGACGACTACGTTTTGTTTATAACCATTATCCGGGATTACAAACGATTCCAGTCTCAATTCACTCGACTACTTAAACCGTCATCTTGTGCTTCGCCTCGTGCCTCGTACGCGAGTGTAAATCCCGGGTTAGAACTTAACAAAATACTCGAAGATCAGAATATATATATTTTTTTATGTTAAATTCAGTTAAAGTACCACTAGAGCCCCCCTCGCCTTTGACCAAATTGTTGATATATAAATAGTAAAGTTACTTCTATAACATATACAATGTCTTCGTATTTAACAAATATAAATATATTATAACGAAAAGAAAATATATATAAATATAGGAACGTCGGAACAGTTAAGTGATCTGATTAATACGCTACGTTGATACGTCACCAGACCATATACGCTCCTCAACTGGATCTAAAGAGTTGTAGTCTTAAAACCACAAGCTTAAATTCTAATGATGAGACAAAAAAGCACGAAACTATCGAAAGTGGTAAAATCACAACTGTTGATTGATTCTATTTAAAAAAAAAAACTGTCAAAGTCAATCAGCACTACGATGAAATAAAAATACTTCTCTCTTTCCTCTGATATCTTTTAAAAACAAGTCTGTAACATTAAACAATAAATTAAAATGAAATAACAGTAAAAATATTGCGCAACTGGCAGGTTACATTGCATTTATTTTGTGTTTTAAAAACAATAAGGTACAAAAATGTATTAATGATTGCCGATATATAATGAAGTGTTTACTTGTACTATAGTTATGTACCGTGAATAAATAATCTTACGATTACCACAAGCACTGAATTGTCGGTAACAAATGTAAACTTAGGTATCAAAAATCGTGTGCATCGTCCCTAATACTCGTGAAATGTGCAAAGTTGCAAGTGATGCGTGGGAACGGGGTCATAGTCGCCGCTACAATTCTCTTCACGGAGGCTATATATATAATATGTATAACACAATGTACAATTATCATTGTAACATTATACAACCGACCTTTTGTTGTGTTTTTTTGCTCGTCACTTAAATCTTATATAGTTTAGATGATATTATTTAAGAAATTGTGTAATATAATGCAAAATTCAAAGCGAGGCATTACAAGAAATAGCTTTTAAATTATTTAATTTGGATACTGGCTGAATGGACAATTTTTTTTTATACATAACAACCTTCCATATAAAAGTCGTCCCGTTACATATTTAAACATTTTTACATTAAATAAACAAGAACTTTTATTATTCTGCCTGAAATTTATTATTATTTTTAAAAAGTTTGCATATTTTTTAAGTCGAAGGTTATAATGCTTGTGTTCCCAAACAATATAATAAGAACACCTTTATTTTAATGAAAGGAATAAATCAAGCAACCCTGACATTACCAAATGTTAAACCCATCAGTGCGCTGGTCCCGAAACCATTTATGCAGATTACAAAATAAAAAATGTTGCTAGATTTTTTGGACTACATTTTTTTTAATTATCTATTCTTCTTCAAACAACTAGTAATGTAAAAATCGTCTTGTGAATCAAGTATGAAGTTTAAGAGATCTTCTAAATCCAGCGTAATCAGAAACGAAGAACTAGATAAAAGAGACTTCTCATACCTCTAGAAGATCCTGCTTAGAGAAAAACAACGCAGATTAATTTATTAGTATAATAGTTGTCAACTATACTCTTTACCTTTTTCACTTATTGGTAAATATATTAAAAAAATACTGGCAATTAGTAGCACGATTACTTACTTTCATTTAAAAAGTTCTTATAGATTACAAAAACAAAAGTATCCATTACATTGGCTTCTTGTTAAAAGACGTGTAACTATCGCGGTTAGTACCTAATATTTAGATTGACATTGGAACTTAAGTAACAACATACTCTTTGAACTAATTAAAGCTTGCGATGTATTTTATAAGTAATAATAATATATTTTCCGTCTGTCTGTTTCATAAGACATTCATTCACAATATTTATCAAAAATTTAACAAACATAACTACGTCGATGTAAGATTTAAAGCAAGGAAATAACGAAGAAAATTGTATGCAAATATTCTAATGTACATTATTTTTGCAATCCGCACCAAAAAAGGCTTCAACCGCATATGACGTAAGCTGGAAAGTTGTTCACATCTGATAATATATCGCTGCATGTGAAGTTGGCTTATTTTATAACCAGCTAGTTGGATTCCAGTCTTTACGGGTACGATAAATAGATTAACTGCAATGTCTAACTGTCCTAATTGTTGACAATTCGGGTATAATCTATTTCATAATGATATACGAGGACAATTATTTCACATATGGCGTATTTTTACATATCTTTCCTTTCCGTAAATTTTTTCACATCAGAACATTACAATATAAAACGCTTGTGAAAACTCTGTTGTGGTCGAGCTGTAATCTTGATAAGAATATATTCATATTTCTTTTAATTTTTTTGCTAATGCATTACGAAATTTCTTATATATATATATATATATATATATATATATAGCAATATTTTTCGATATGGGCCAAGTTTCGAAGTAATATAATTTAGAAAACTCGTTTCTTCTTTAGCCTGTAGCTAACCAAGTACCAGTTATTATATAGAACGCTTGTATGAGATGTATAAAAGGGCTTGATCTTCCTCTTTTACTGACATGATTACAGTTTATGTGTGTCCGAAGTCAAATCGTCCTCCCTCCTAACCTGAAGTTCCAATCACCTCCTGGTTTCGTATCACAAAGCCGTCAACTCAAAACATCAAATCTATTATTTTTATGCATCTAGTATTCTCTATAAACCCTTGATCACTCTTAAATATATATGCGGTCTATCATCATTACCACATAGATGAAGACAACAGATCAGACAGTAACATAGGTTTTCCGGACTGTAGCTTTATTGTTTGATATAAAAAATTATTACGTGATAGGTGTAATACAAACAGTTTATTAAAGTATAACTTTAAAAAAAAATGTCTCTCATAAAAGGTTTCTCGTCTGAGCCAGCTCTGGCTGTTAGCAATGGAACGACAGGCAACATTTCACAAACCAGAACCACTCGTTTAATTCTGACAATATGATTTTAAAAGAGTAACGATGAGGTCTTTTGTAACTCACTTTGACGGATGGACATTTCGTATGTAATGACTGCTTCATACACAAAGACACGCTAATGAGCTCTTTGATCTTATCTGGATGATGTTTGTGAGATAAATAGAATGGGATAGTTTGTTCACAGATTTTTATTAATTTGTAGATTTTGTTCTAGACTGCGTTTCGTTAATTTTATTTTTTAATTATATCACTTTATATGTGTGTACATATATCGTGTAAATATGAGTATATTTTTAAAATATACTTCTATAGATTCCTTATATTTACAGGACTTTAAACATATGTTAAATTTCACAGATAACTTTTATGAAATACTAACCAACTAGGGTAATATTAATTTAGGATGTTATCAATTTGTTTATAATACGTACTTTAAAAAAGGACAAAAAAGCATTTAATTCGCCATAAATGTCGCCATCACTGTAGCGCTTCCCAATTTTTAAGTATTTTAATATTAAAGTTCTAAACACCAAGCACCTATGCCTTTTTTTTCATTAGTGGCAACTCTGAGCAGCTTTGAGCTTTCGTCTCGGCGCTTGTTAGACAGTAAGTGATCACAGAGCGTCGGAGACGAACGCGCCTCGTCTGATGCCTTAGACTAAAATATAACACCGTAACATTATTTTCGTGAAAAACACTAAGGTATGTAACAATTTTTGTGAACATTATCACCTGGGATTTTTTTTTTTTTGGATATTTAAATAAAATTAATTTTATATATATATATATATATAATTAATTTTATATATATATATAATTAAATGAAATAATAGTAAATATATATACATATATATTTACTATTATTTCATTTAATTTTGATGTTAATTTGCGAAATTAAATCTGCGCCGCTGCGAATGTTTTAAATATATTTAAAAAAAAAAAAACAATAACTGATACATAACTACTTAACTTTTAAACGAAAAACATGGTCTCTGAAATAATAATTTTTTAATGTATTTAAAAAAATATACTTTCACAGCTGACAGCGTCAGTTAAGTACATATATTATTAAGGTATTGTTTCCCAATAAACCTAACGAAAATACCGATTTTAAATCACATACAACGCAATGTTTTTCAATAACATGCACAGATATGTTACAGTCATATATAGATTCTCGTGTTTTTATGAAAGATCTATTTTAATTCATACTTCGGAATAACCGGAAACAATATTGATTTTCAATAACATAATTCAACAACGGCTGCGTTTAGATGGACCTATGTACTTCATGTTGATTTTCGTAAAAATATTTATTGAACTAAAATTAAAAACTATTTCGTGATTAATACACAAAAAAAATATATATTCTCATAACCATAACGATGACATAACAAAGATCAAAAGTTAACCGCAGTTAAGAAACGAAACGCAACGAAATCATTTACGGCTTATAAAAATTACACAATAAATAAAACAATTCAACAAACAATAAACTATCATCGAATATCATTCCTTATATCAATACCATTAGCTTCGATATCGTATAAAACAATTTGTCACATACAATACACGTGAGTTGCGTGTTGTAATCATACAGATTATATATATAATTATAACAGATAATTTAATGTCAAATGAAAATTTTAAAATAAGAATTGTTTATTATTTGCTCGCGTCGTTTTGATTGAATAGTTTTACTAAATACTGTCCTTAAAAAATATTTAAATTGATATAAATAATTTGAATTATGTACTAAGAAAATACGTAAGTTACATATACATTTTATAAATCGTCTAAATATTATGTAATACAGAATTTTTAACTTTTTTTATTGGATTATAACTAGGGAATTGTAGGTTTCAGTGAGGACAAATCTACTATGTACGGTAAGATCTTCAGTTTGTTAATACGTATATATATATTAGAGCTTTCATCCACAGACGGTCACTTGAATGGATAATGTTTGATTTATGCTGTCACGTAGCGACAGCCAAATTCAATGTTAGTTAATTTTTATTGTTGTAATAGAAAACTCATTAAATATTATTCTATTTTTTACTTGAACTTGTCAATGGACCTAGTTGAATAGTTAGGGAATTCATGCTTTACTGAGCTATCATATCTTTTAGTACCGTAATGTATTGAATTTCAATAAAACGTTACTATTCGGACAGGAACCGGATGTCCCTCTAGCCGGGCTGTATAACAACTAGAATATAATAATAATAGAGCTGCTGGCATTCACTTTGCATATACGATAATTATATTCGCACAGAATAATCATGACTGTGGAATGAGCAACAGAAGGTTAAGTTGAGGAGTTACGTCTGAGAAGTGTAGTATCAGATGACGATATATTATTGGGAAATATTATATACAAAGCATTTAAATTATCGTCCAAGTTTGACAAAATTTTATACTATTTTTGTCTTTTTCACTGAACAGCAGACCGTGTTACGATCGATTGCATAACGAAATAATTAAAGTTTACAATTAAGGCGGAAGATTTTTTTGGCATATATAGGTATATATATAAATTTGGAGGGAAATCTAAGATCCACCCGTTGCTATGACAACAATAGCAAGAAACAATAGTAGACATCTCGTGAAGCACGAATATCGTACAAAGTAGAGCGCTTGCGTAACATTGAAAATGGATTTTATTAAGATATTCCACGGTTCTTAAATAATAATAAAACTCACAGAGGTTTTATTGTTTAATTTAAAATTCGTAGTTTTTGGTTCAGTGTTAGATGTTTTGATATTATAAAGCAGGGATCGCACCTAACGGTCGGCAGCTTACGTCCTACAGGATCTGCGAATACACATTCAGGTGTGTTTCCGCCTTAAGGATTGTTAAAGTAGAATTAAGAAACATCACTAACAAGGCAAATTTTCTTTAAAAAAAAACACACACAAAATAGGTAACTCAATTTATATTTTAATATGACCTTATTAATACCGTTCCATGTCAGCAATACTCTATTTATTTAGTATTACTTATTACTTATTTTCTTAGATTGATTTCTTACGTATTTTTGTATTTATCATAAATTAAAACTCACAGATAAAAAAAAACAACAGTATAAGCGACAAATCTCAAACATACATATGGAAATATTTATATTCAAGACAAGAAAAACTCGTAATTTCCTTTAAGAATTATACTAATTGCGTCAGTATTTACAAATGAAGAAATCACACTAGTATTACGACTTTTCTTCCCTATTCTTAATGTGTAATGTATCCCATTACAATCATTCTAAGAATATAACATAAAAATACTATAAAATTTACATACGACATTATTCCACAGAAGAATTCTGTTTTTTTCAGGAAATAATAAGAAATGGTAGGTGTTTGAGTTTTTCACACCTACTGGAATAGCAGTGAAAATAACACGTTTTAATACTTAAAAATTAGTTTCTTGAAAATTTTCTCTATAAGACGCAAGTATGCTTACTATAAGTTTCGGTCGTACCATACACACAGCGTTAGCAGTTCAAATGTGAAATGGAAGACGCTTTCTATATGCCATGACCGCATATCGCTGTCACTTTTACCACTAAAATAGCAATACATTACCTTTGTGATTATAGAGACGTTTAGCTTCACGCTGAATGAATTGTTGCTAAATCATCAATCACACATTTTTTATAATACAGAAAAAAAATGTCAGTTCTATCAATTCGCGCTTGACGAAAAAAATACGATTAACAAATGCTCTAGATTAGGAGACACAAATATGGAGACTTAATGACAGCTGTGTTACATACTGTGAACAAAAAGTATTTGGATTTTATCATTGTTAAATCGTAACTCACGCAACATTAGATTCTTACCGTTACAACAAAAATACTATTTTTCTTTACGCATATATCTAAACGCTGTTTCTCACACAATGCTCAACTTTAGCAAAATTCGTGCACGCAATACTCGAACCTATAGCTAACACATTAAGTATATAATGAGTAAAAGAAATTTTCGTTTAAAAGCATTACAAAAGTTGTGCTGTTGAAGTAATTCGCTAGGCAAAAAACAAAATCGAAGTATTTAGCGCATTTAGAACTATGTCACCGATGTAAGTCATGTTACATTTTTACATTATTGAATCGATTTTCTAATATAAAATGTAAACTTTCAGATATAACAAGTTTATAATTTACATCACTAGCGTAAGAAAGACAAAGTTCCCGCCAAAATCAAATAATCAATATAGATAAAAAAAATCTTTGCACGGATGAATGCCATATTATAAAAAAAAAAGATAAAAAATAATTTAGACGGCCAGGTTTCGGCAAGGTAGACGGCAACTTACATGAATTTTTCAATCTTTATATTCTATGATCATATCTATGTTTTCGCGTGTGATCGTTTAAATGAACTAAGCTTTAAGGATACTACGCGTTTTTTTATTATTTTGTAACTATCTTATTTTTGTAATGTATACGTGCTGTTGCAGCCTAAGCAACGTTACCGGGAGAGTACTGAGTAGTAACTACTCACTGTCTCGTTTCGAAACGTCGGGATTATTTAGTAACAAAATAATACAAAAACTCAGTTTCATTTAATATTGAATTTAAATTTTATTTCCGTTAAATAAATTACAGATATTGTTTATTTATCCAAGATTGCTTTGATATTATAAAAAAATATTAACATTTATTTATCTGTGATAGGGCAGACATATTACCAAAATGCAACTGCCAATGTCGTATCGTGAATCTGTCTAACCAAATAAAGAAAATTTTCTTGTACCACACATATTTTTCGTAAATGATACCAACTTAGTTATATGAATAAAAAACGGAGCGATTTTACGTTAAGAAAATTCATACCCATCGTGAGACTCGCGTATTTATGAAGTACTTGTTATATCAAATATCATGATAACGATAATGTATTTATGTTTCTGATACATATTGTACGATGGAGATAATCTCTTCAAAATTTTTAGAAAAATTAACCAAAATTTAAATTAAAAGGAACTTATTTACGCTACTGATATTTAAAAGAAATGATAATATTTCTACATTTTGCTACAATAAGTTGAGATCTTTGCAATGAAACTTTTTATTATATTATACAAATCATTGTTAATCATAAGTGAACGAACGAAGCTTTTGAACCAATTAATCATTTGTTTATTCAATAAATCTCGTTTTTAATCAGGTCAAAAGTAATTGCTCTAATCTATGTGAGCATGTCATTTAACACCTCCGGCTAAATATTGCGCATGCATACATTAAAACACTATTATTATTACAAAATGTCCTTTATTTAGTGGTAATGGAAGCAAATGTTGCCAGTATCTTCCCTTCCTACCGTTATACCGTTTTTTTAAACCATGTTAAGATTCTAAATTTCCCGTAGTATTCTATAGGACATAATGGCAGCTGACACTAATAACATGGATTCTACTTAAATACCAATGTATCATCTCCTTGACATTACCTAAGATTCACCATTCACTCGCTCTTGAAACGGGACCAGAGAGGTTGGTAGCGGATAACTATAAAATTGACAGTTAGGAATCAACGCTCGCAGAGGATGATACTGAACAAGATTTGACATGGACTTGACTTACTTAACTTTTGATTTTAACCTAATTGAATCACTTAAAAGACATTTAAATTACGAAATATAGTTAAATTTAAATAACACTAATATCATCGGATTTAAATCTTCATACTCCCGACGTTTCGGTTACTTTGCAGTAACCGTGATCACGGGAAAATAAGATAAAAATGTCGTCATTGTCGTCGGGAGTATGTAGTTTTAATATTATACAAAACCCGAAAATCTTAGTTTTATTAAAATGAATACAAGCGAAATTCTTAGACATTATTAAACTATTAATACTTTTCAAACCCCTTTCTTATGTTCTATTTTAATTACTCGTCTCCGTCAGCTATGACAGCATATTTAAGCCTCTTTGAGATACGCATCACATCTTTATGACATACAGTCAAAGTTCAAAAAACTTCATTTTTTAATGTATGCATCAGGTACTCTCATATGCGTTAAGTCAAAAGCTGTTTATTAAAAATTACAAACAGAAATTTCAATTTCATTTACTAGTATAGATACAGAAATACAAAAGTGCAGTACAGAAACACAAGCATCTGATTTGATCTCGAAGTTTACAAGGAATCGAAAATACATGCTTTCTCGCTTTGAAATTCTCAAAAACTATGGAAAGACCATTCCTAGTAGTAAAGGTTTTAATTTTCTTTTTCAATGTACTCATATTAGGTACATGAAGTAAATATAACCTAAATTAAAATAACACTGTCACTGATGATAAAAAATTTCACTACAATAATTTATCATCATAAATAATAATCTTAATACAAATTTCATACAGATGAAGTGCGCTTTATTGTCAATGCGTAGATGACAAGCGAAATATTATGATGTAACTCATTTGATTATATTACACCTCATAGATAACGTCTAATAAACATTACCACAGTTTAGACATTAGCGCTATTGACACCGAAAATTGACTTTTTATTTAGTCTATGGCTTCTGAATATTCTGTCGATGTCAACCTTATTATAGGAAAATATATTTTACAACCTACATTATGAATGAAATCGTGAATAAATAAAAAAATATAATGATATTTTGATCATCATATTTGACTTGACATATTCTTTGACCACAGATAGTGGCAAAATTCTAAACATCAAGGTTATTCGGGACATTTTAATTAGCAAGTCTTATAAAACCTTCTTAAACAAAAATTGTAACAATAACATTTCTTACATATATAACTATAAAACAACAGACATAATGGATATCTTTTTCTCGCGACCCAGTTCCCAGCTGATAGTATTGTTTGAATATTTCAGACATTAAAGTCCCAAAACTACACAAAACTATATAAGATCTTCTTTGCGTAATTATATATAATCTGTTGAAGACTGGAAGTATGAAAGCTCGTCTTTATGCTCTGTACGATTTATGGCGGCTAAACAGACTTCACAAACCTTTATTGTTATGCTAATTTTATCTTTATATAAATAGAAACTAACAAATAAACTTCTAGTTAATAATATTATATCATTAGGAATAAATATTTTTATGAAACTATAAGTACAGCTCAGTTAAGTTGTATGACAGACTTTATGATCTGCGTGATAATGATAAGTTTTTCGAGGCTAATACATTTTGGTATTTTAAAATTCTGTATCTTCAAACCATAACACCAGTGTTTACTTCAATATTTGTTGATTTTCGTTTTAAAAAAAATACTGATAAATAAAATTTTATAATGTTTTGTTGTGAATTTTGTTCTTATTAACAACTGTTCGTAAAATCTTTGTGAGTGATATTTTAATATTATTTACTTATTGTATATATCTGAATGAATGAAAGATAGTCACATAGTCATAGTCGCATTGGTAGCTATGATATAACTAACACGCATGTTAGTTTTATATAATTCACCCTTAAAATTCTAGATAACCAGTGGTTGGGTAACATATCAGTGGTTGCGTAACCGTCGTATGTGATACATTTCAGGTCACCTCAACACAAGGTTGATATGCAATGTTTCCTGTGCAATTAATAGATTATTTTATTTAAGAACTACACTATCAGCACACTACTAACTTAATCTACAGCAAATTATGTTGTTCAACAAATTATTATGAAAAAATCACTAATATTAAGAAACGACCGTCGTGCCAGCGACTTCCATACTGTTATATCGGATGAGAATAAATGGATTCTATCTTACACAGACCAATATTAATCTTCCTGCGAGAAATAAAACAAAACTTAAGATAAATAACAAATGTGCTAATAAAGTTATTAAGTTTAAACGGGGCGTTTTTAATCCTAAGGCTCTGTGTTGTGAGTGCACTACATTTGGTAGTTAAATGTCAGCGAATGAATGAGATTTGTTTATCGTCGAGTTTGAAGTTTCACTCACGGATCACGACTCAATATCGGACACGAATAACGTGCAATGAAGTGATGGAAAAAGCGAGAGAAAGAGAACAAAAAGAAGAACAAAAAAATATATTTTTAGTATTGTTTAGAATTGAAATTAAACAATGCATTGATTTTTATTTCGACTGGATGTTGCTGGAGTGTCATTCCACCCGTTGGAAGGTGGAAATGAAGTCGTAGGTGGTGAACGGACTATCTCAATATCAGCCTATTAACCCTTTTCTTGAAGACGCGCAAATTATGAGTCGAAAGAAAAACATACGGAGGCAAATCAAAAACAAGACTAACATATTTTTATTGACAATCTTAAAAAGACTGAATTTAATTTACGTTTCACTCCTTTAACACTTTATCAATTAATTCTTTTTCTGTCTTATTCTCCACTTGACTAATAATAAGTGTATAAATCTAACAAGAAAAATAAACGTAGGTACCCATAACACACTTGGAGATATTGTTTGACTAGCCGGGTATTGCTTGACATCGAGATTTAAGATTAAATAATATTTGCTTATTTACATGAATTTATAACATTATTTCAAATAATACATATATTTAAAAAAAAACTTAACTATATAAATTATTTCAGCTTGAGTAATAAAATAATTAGAGCAGAGTGTTGAAGTTCCTATTTCCAGTTTTTAATACGATGAAAAACAATGAAATTAAAGGATATATTTTGATTATGTCTTAACGATTATTAAATAAAAAATTGCTTTATAAACCTGATATGTTTATAAACAGACAGACATGAACATTATGTTAAAACCGTTTCCTTATAGCCCGTAACGGCAACAATAAAAATAAATAATTACAAAACAACTTTCATTTCATAATCGCCTGTATAAAAATATTAGCAATTAAATTTTAATAAAACGTTTAATTTAATGATATTATGAAATATATATACGATTTATTTATGTGAAAAAAATTAATTATTTGACTCTCTCGCGTGTGTAATGTTTATATGCTAAGGTGTAACGGACGAACGGACACGTAATCGCGTTATACACACCCATAACGATTGGATGAAATTATCTTTAGACAGGTGATTTTTTTATAGTAAATCGATTCGTTTGCCAAAAAGAAATAGAATAGTGACTATTATGACTGAAAATAATAATAGTAGTATTTATTTATCATGAAAATTTTCCACACTATTCGTATCGTATAAGTTTTTTTGCTTAATATGGATTAGAAAAACATATACCTCCGAACGTAAATTAATCGTAATTAATATTCGTAAGACAAGTTAATTTTATTGCGACAGATATCGCAAGTGACATGATACTCGGATCTCGTTTAAACAAATTTGATAGCCACTAGAACGGGTTTGCAACCGCAGTTAGAATGTCAGTTTGTGTTACAAAAAAACGCAATCAGTGATCTAGAAGAATTTCGTAACAGACTATGGAATGAACATGGCGGGACTAATATTATAATAAAGACGAATGAAAACGTTGAAAAAATCATATAGCGAATAGAAAAATTACAAGAAACTAAAATTATTTATTAGCGTTGTACCTTCAGAAATAGAAATTGTAGATCGTAAAAGTTACTAGGCCTTACACGCGTGCCCGACAATAAACTAACTCGCTATGGCTTAAGAAAAAGTATTTCAGTACGCAATAATGAGCTGAGAGTAAGGGCGTGACTGTTACTTAAGACCGCTTACCTGTAATACCTTACTTAGCGTCATCTCAATTATTAGCTATTATTATAAAAAAAAAAAAACAGAGTTAATATTTGTGTTGATCTGAGAGAACTTTCATAACAGTGAGATGGATTTAACCCACAGCAGTTCCGATTCAGTCAACGCTATTAACTGACAGCCAAACATCTGGCACCTGTCGTGAAGCCCCGATATTCGGTCGACCGAACAATCCTATCTCCGTAACCTCGCTGTAACAAACAGATTAACATCAGCATTACTATTGAATCTGTTAAGTAATGACTTGATTATTGTCAATGTTGTGCGTAACAGATAAAATATTTATTCATAAACACGAACCACATTTAATTTATATGGCTTGGAATTCTTAATTAAAGAAATTTATTCGAATTTTTCTATGACCACAGATAAAAAAAGGTTTACCATAAATATGTTTATTAGTGACATTACTTTTTTCATCAATCCTATTCCTAACTATGTTCGACATTATTCTATTCCGGATCATTTTCTCTGTAGAGGACGTTAGCACATTATTCTACAGATCCCATCTAGAATCCAATTAATGTTACAACGTCCACACCGTTTGCTAAATCGTCAATGGGTCAGAGGTCGCAAGCGAGGCCGCCGCTGACACGAGCGGACGGACATTACCCAGCAATTGACGGAGGCGTGTCACAATCATAATTACTTTTAGCGGCTCATAATACAACCCTTTGAAGAGAAACATTGTCTTAGGATCTTACTAGAAATTGTTCACACAATCGTACCAACATAACACTAATATTATAACACATTTGCAATATTTTCTGTATGTCTAATCAATTAAATACTACAGGGAATATGTTAAATGCTATTCCTTAATTCTTTTTATGTTTAATTACTATTTCAAGTGTTTTAAATAAAATTATTGAGTCGTTAATATATGATATGTAACGCTGAGGTTCGTATAATGATAGTATAGTTTGTATGAATGCTTTAAAGTTTTAAGAAACATCTATATTTTATTTTAATAACTCAGATGGCGATTTCGTGCAATTGTCCGATGTCTCCTCCGGGGCCGACGCTGGCAGCGGCGTGTGGAGGGGGTGCTTTCATGTTGTTCATGGGTCTACTGGAAGTATTCTTGCGCAGCCAATGTGACCTCGAAGACCCATGTGGACGAGCACAGGTAATTAATGTTGGGAACGGTACAAAAGTACAAAAAATTAAAGTACTTTTAACGTATGGTAGCTTACTTGAGATTTACTTAAAGAACGTTGAAATTATAATCGATAAAGTAGAATAAATATCCAGAGGAATACAGTTATATTTAGTAGACAGTATGACAAAAATTAATAGTTATAGCTTTTCTTTAAAATCGAAAAGGCTTGAATTAAAAACACTTAAAATATTAGTACTATAAAACTTTTATTCGAATAATATAAGAGGTTTATCGATATAATTCTCGTATCGAATATTAACCGCAGACCATAGTTGGCGGTCACATACAAGTCAATGCTGTGATCTGTGCCGTAATAGCTGGCAAACCGCAGACTCATGCGAGAAAATTACTCGTATTGCGCTAAATCTCGCCGTGGTTTACCGTTTTATGCATGCCTTTACCTAGTTATAACCTTCGTTGATTGTAATATCAGTCTTTTACAATGTTATAATAAGATAAGATATATATATATCGCTATAAACGTCCCACAAGCCACCCAAAGCTTTCGCGATAACTTTTTCTCATGTCTTGATATGCTCTGTCCGTACACCAATACCCACTGCTGCGGCCTGTTCTTTGGAACCATTATTAATCCTCTCAATTTTACTTCGCAACTTAAGATGATAATAAATAATAAGTTCGTAAATAGCCCAAAATTACTTTAGTATTATACGATTACGTCTTCACAGCACGACTCAGCCGGCGGCTCAGAAATTGTCTTCTTTATATGTCACTTCCTAAGACATTTAAAATAATCTATTTCCTAAGAAATATATTCTTGAAAAGGATCTATACATTTTATTCTAACCGTAGCTGTGATTATATTGCGTGTTTGTTTACGTGGGTGTTCATTATTCGAGCTATGAAATAACTAGACGATTTTATACACGCAAATTACGTTACGGGTTATCGAGATAGCATATTTTAGTGAAAAAGAAAGATCGTATATATGATAAATGTAGACTCGTTTGCTATTAAGTTTGTAAAATCTTAACAACTGTGTGAAATAGTTATGTTTTATTGTAATCACATTTCCAGAATAGTGTTCTAGTTACGGGAACAACAATTGTCAGGAAGCATTGACGGAAATAAAGATAAGCCTCGACTTTCACGAGTGACACGAACGTATCACTTAAATAATTTATTTCTTGTTAGTGTTTCCATAGACAATGTTAATAATAAATTTATTTCATAGAGTTACTGTATGATATAATACTTGTTACTCATACGTTTGCTGGTTATAGCCAGCTTGCTCGTCATTGGCTCTTGATTAAGTTCTGACGACGCCGATATTCAAATTTTTTATATGTTATCCATTTTATTCATATTTATAAATGTATTCAAGTAATAGGAAAACTTACTGTTAATAAAAGGAGAAACATTAAATTAATTTTGTACTTCATTCTTTCGTTCAAATTGAAACACGTACATTTGTAACAATAAAACGATGTATAGAAACAAAAAAAAATAGAATGTCTGTTTGTTACATTAAAATAACCGCTTTTTACTCAATTCATATAGATGTTTGTATGTATATATTTTTGTTCCGGCTAATCTCTTCAACTCGTTCCGAGGGCCAAGGGTACAGATAATTAATAATAGCATATGAAGTTCAGGTACTAATAAAGTTGAATTTTGTGCCAGTTTCGTCGCCACATGGACTCAGTATACGACTTCATCGTAGTGGGTGGTGGGTCCGCTGGTTCCGTGATGGCAGCAAGACTGTCCGAAGTGCCTGAGTGGCGAGTGCTGCTCCTAGAAGCTGGTGAGATACCTTAGGTCTCCAGGCCTAATAGATGATAACATTACAGTAAACAATCCAAATATGACCAGGACACGAAATCATTATCATCAGAGAGGATTTGTTTCAGTCAGACATTGTCTCAGAAAAATAGCTTGCATGAAATCATTTGGACTAATAATTCCAATTAGTTTTGGAACATGTAATAGATTCTTTGACTGAACATTTTAGAGTTAATATGTTTTTGTTTACACAAAACGAACTATCTCCAGGCTTCGACGAACCCACTGGTGCTCAAGTACCTTCAATGTTCTTGAACTTCATCGGCTCAAGCATCGACTGGGGCTACCATACGGAACCTGAGCCAGCAGCTTGTCTTGGAGAGAAGGATAGAAAGTGTTACTGGCCCAGGGGAAAAGTAAGTCAGATAATGACACAAACGGTTCTCTCTTTATTTATCCTAAAAATTTTAAAGGAGTTTTCAATATCTGTCATATTTTCGATACCGGGTCTAGTCATTTCAGCAGCTCTTATCATAGGTTTTAGGAGGAACGTCTGTGATGAACGGTATGATGTACATTCGGGGTTCGCGAAAAGACTTCGACAGTTGGGCAGCTGCTGGCAATGAAGGGTGGTCCTACGATGAAGTGCTGCCGTATTTCCTAAAATCTGAAGATAATAAGCAAATCGAGGAGATGGATAAAGGGTATCACGCTACAGGGGGTCCCTTGACCGTCTCTCAATTTCCATACCACCCACCTCTGAGCCATAGCATCGTTAAAGCTGCTGAAGAACTAGGTATTAAATTTTAAGCAATATGTGGCAGCGTAAGTAATGTATGTGTATAATATAATAACATTAATTTCAGGCTATGAAATAAGAGATCTGAACGGCGAAAAACATACTGGATTCTCAATAGCTCAAACCACAAACAGAAATGGTTCCCGTTTGAGCGCAGCTCGAGCCTTTCTCCGTCCAGCCAAAAACCGACCGAACCTGCACATCATGTTGAACGCCACCGTCTCCAAGATCCTCATCAACCAGACAACCAGACAGGCCTACGCGGTTGAAGTAAGGAACAGTTTTGGCGGCACGGAAGTAATTTTCGCCAACCATGAAATTATTTTAAGGTACGGTGAAAAGTTTGATACGTTAATTCTTAGGAATATCAATTAAGACAATGACTAAATGTGACTCTTTCGTTTCGATAATTGGAGCGTTAACACTCAGCACGTTCCGCTTATTACGTAACAATTGCGTGTCACATTGATGTTAGTAATGAATTAAATAACATAAAAAGCGATATATTACAGTGCGGGCGCGGTGGCGTCGCCTCAGATTCTTCAGCTCAGCGGTGTAGGGGACCCCAAAGTGTTGAACCGCGCTGGCGTGCGACCATTACACGTGTTGCCAGCTGTCGGACGAAACCTCCACAACCACGTGGCGCACTTCCTAAACTTCCACGTGAATGATAATAACACAGTACCACTGAACTGGGCCACTGCCATGGAGTACCTACTGTTCAGAGACGGACTCATGTCCGGAACCGGTTGGTTTTAAACTATATATGTAAAATTACTAGAACATCTCTTTCTTTGGCTTTATAACGTACGATATCTGAACTATGTTCAACATATATCGCAACACTTTGTTCCACCGCAATTGTTAGATGAAAGTAATTATCTAAACTGCATCTGAACACACACTTTGTACTAAAGTGTAGACGTATATCATGGTTATGTTAAAAAAAACAACCGTCCGTACTTCCTAATAATTTACTATAATGTAAGGTGCAAAGGAAATATATATTAAAACTCCAAATTCGGGCCGCGAAAGTCGAGTAATATTTCAGAGCTCGGATCACGCCCAGAATTACACTGGATTCGTATTATAGGGTGTCGTTTTTTTATAATTAAACAACTATAATATCTAAAAAACTAAAATTTTCGGATTATCCTTACACATCCCGTCCGCCCGTGATCACGGCTGCTGCAGAGTAACCGAAATGTCGGCAGTATGTCGTTTTAAAAGTAATAAATTAACGCGTAGTAATCGGAAAATATTAGTTTCATTTAAATTATTACTATCGAAAGTCATTTATGAAAAAGTGCTACTTGTGTTGTAGGTATATCCGAAGTGACTGGTTTTATCAACACGAGGTACTCCGACCCCTCCGAGGACAACCCTGACATTCAACTCTTCTTCGGCGGCTTCCTCGCTGACTGCGCCAAAACCGGCATGGTCGGGGAGAAACTTGGCGAGGGATTCAGAAGCGTCCAGATGTTCCCGGCTGTATTACATCCCAAAAGCAGAGGAAGATTGGAGATCGCTAGTGCAGATCCTTTCGAATACCCCAAGATTTATGCTAAGTGAGCAGTTGTTATGTAAAAGAAAATATACTTGAGCATGTATTTTTGATCGATTATTTTGTAAACAAAACTCATTGTCACTCACGCAAGCACGCCAGCCTCTTATATGACTGTTACGAATATCTTTTTTGTATCAATTGGAATTAATGTGTCGCTTTGATTATTATATTCTACTTTTCGTTTCATACCTTCAATGTAACTGTTAAAATGTTTTGTAGAAATGTCCAATGCTTTTAGAATTTGGATACACCAAAATACTTAGTACAATGTAAAAATTCTGTTTCATTATTCTCAATTCATTCAAATCGAGTATAATGGGACCAATAGTCGAATAACATGTTCCCAGCTACCTCACCCATCCCGACGACGTGAAGACCCTAGTCGAGGGCATCAAATTTGCCATCCGACTCTCTGAAACCAAGGCCCTCAAGAAATACGGAATGAGGTTGGATAAAACACCGGTGAAAGGTTGCGAGAAGATAAAATTTGGTTGTGATGCATACTGGGAATGTGCGGTCAGGGTGCAAACGGCCCCAGAAAATCATCAGGCGGGGTCCTGCAAGATGGGACCCAGAGGAGACCCCACCGCTGTCGTTGATAATTTATTACAGGTTAGTATAGCATACTTCTTAATAGAATAACTTGTGGGGAATTTAATTGTCTAAATATACCTACGAATAATATTCGTTCGTTCGAAGAGTTCTTCTCGCGAAGTATTTCTTGGTTTTGCAAAATTTTGATAATTATAAAAGTCATTACTTATTTAGATTGTCACGTGAACAAAAAATCTAAATCACTGACAGATATTCCACTTTTTTTCTAAATATATTGGGATGAGAATTTTAACTGAAATTAAATTAATCTTCCGATAGCTGACTATTAAGTTTTATATGGAAAACATTAAATATTACTTTAATTTGATTAAAAATATTAAATCGGAAATTAAACCAATTTAACTATCTTCGCGACCTCCCTGGGGGTCGCGACCCACACGTTGAAAATCCCTGTACTATGGAGTATGACTTCATTCACACTGGCATTGTTCAAACTTCAATATTTTGCAAATTGACAACAGATAACTTATATAAAACAGAATAAAAAAAATATGCACAGTGTAATTATGAATATATTTGTCGAATGCAAGAGGTATTTAATAAAATAATGAGATCTAAGACTTTCGCGAGTTTTATTCATTTAAATGAAACTAATATTATTCGGATAAACTTTTCAGCAACCGAAACCTCGGGAGTGTGTAGTTTTTAACAAAATTAAAGCACGCGTAGTATATCCGAATAATATTAGTTTCATTGAAATGTTTAATAAAGGTTTTAATTTTAAACAGGTCCAAGGTCTAGACCGTCTCCGCGTGGTCGACGCGAGTGTGATGCCCTCCGTGACATCAGGTAACACCAACGCACCTGTAATCATGATAGCCGAGCGCGCCGCTGACTTCATCAAACAGCGCTGGCTTGGAACTACTCCTGTGAGTATGATATTAAAGACCTCTAAAAATTACAGCAAATCTTATAAAACGTTCCTTTTTTTTATATATTCCATATTTTTTTAATTTATATATGTTTTTGCTTTAATGTCCAGGTCTCGTACACCAATACCGATGGCGGTGTCTCCAACGTTTTGTCCGCCAGCGAAAGTCACCACCCCGGCTGGCTGTGGCGCTAAACCAAAATAATTATTATAATTAGTAAAAAAATATATTCATAACATAGCTTTATTCGACAACTAAAATATCATTGAGTTTTTAAAACTTACTAGGAAGACATGGTGGACAAAGCATTTGTTTGTTTTTAAACCTTCCAATTTAAAAAGTTACATTATATATATATATATATATATATATATATATATATATATATTTTAATGTTTCTCGTCTAAATTATAAACGAGAGTAAATTTCCCCCGATAGTTTTAGTATCTATATTTAAGGTATATTGTTTTACTATTTTTACGAGATAATGTTACCATATAGATAATACATTATTTATAGTGATAGATATTGGATGTTTAAGATTTAATAAAACTATACGTAAAGCTCGAATAGGTTAAGTGTGTCGTGTAGTAGAAAAGTCTAAATGTTATTTCAATTTTCAGGAATAATTATCTTTTTTTTTTAAAGATTAAAATTTATCAGGCCACACCTATTGTCTTTTTCTTGAGATGATTTGCAAAAAAAAAAGTTAAATTACCACCTTTTTTTAATAAACAACTTAAAACATCAGCCATTGGTATGATTTTATTATCTGTGACACTTTCTGTACTGTTATTTTTACTCTGCATAAACTATCCATCAAAACTATTACGTTAAACGTTCTTATATTTTACATTAAAATGTTTAGAATCAACACGAACCGATGTCACTACGTACAGTCGTTTGTAAATGAAACAAAATTTATATATGTTTGCGTGCTTTATTAAAATATTAAATTTATACGCTATATCATTTCAGAATTGTTTGTACACATTGTTAAAACTCCACACGACGCCAACTCCAGCCTACAAAATATCAGCCCACCTTTAATATCAAATTTAAAATTTCAATACACTACAACATAATTAGCTGAAGCCGTCACTGTTCTGATATAACTCACCTTTATTGCTTAATACTAAAGAATTCTATACGAAATGTAAAATATTATATCTGATAATAATCCCGAAGCATTCCCTTTATATATATATAAGTTAAATAACCTACAATAACATTAAAAATATTAAAATACAGCGATCCATTGATTCTTAAAACGCACTAGAATAATGATTAAGTTAATTTCTAATATAAAATTGCATATAATAATTCTACTATAAAGTTGTACGGAGGCAACATTAGTTTACTTGGAGGTATTTTATTTATCGGATTCCTACATCTAAACCTACACTAACAATTAAATCAACGAGCAACATCAAAGCATTCCAGACACAATAACATGCAGTTAATTTTAACCCACACAACTCGATAACCCCGTTACACACTAATCATTACAATGTTCTCACTACACTATGCGTACGCTTCTTATAATGTTATAAGGTAAAATTGTCTTAAATAACAGCAATATTTCTATCAACACATTGAACAGACGCCATCATATATTGTAAACACCTTTCTCAATATATTAATATATTTTATAGTACTGAAAATTTTTGTATAACATTTCGCTTATATACTCTATACATCTCTAAAGGCTGGGCACATTACTGGAACCGCTCATATAAAGTTAATGGTGCGTTCTTGACTTAATGTCAAGAACATCAATAATTTTACATAGATCATAAACTATAACAATAATACGAATATAGGCCATAACATTTTACTGGAACACCAAAAAAACATCAGCACTGAATGGCTGAATGTTTATTTAACTAATTTGCAATGTCTTGCATTACAATACCAGGGTGTATAATAAAAACTTCAGATTAATTACATGAGGATATTACTAAGTGACAACCCTTGACAGTGTTGCCATTCAATACCCAATCTAATATGGAAATGTGATTAAATATAACATGTAAATAACCCACATAATCACTTCCCACGAACAAGTTTAAAACACTTTTTTTTTCGCCACTGTGACTAGATCTGAATTTTAATATAAAATTACGACAGATTCGTCCTATTGATGGCAGCACTGAAATCACTGTCAAGTCATTGACCCATACTGGTCATATCAAAGTCTTACTGGGAAGCGTGCTCACATAACACACTAATTACACTAGATGTCATGGAATCATATAGTTGTATATGACCTCAAACATTGATGATCACAAGTCAACATTATTCAAATTGGATCCGGAGTGCGTGGGCAGGTCGTCGGTCAGTAGGAGCGTTCCGATTGGTACAACGGCCTCATCTCTTTCCTTTAGCTTTATCATCTCGTGTCTCAGCTTGTCCAGTACAGCGTAGTTGGGCTCGTTCTGTCTGGCCTTGTCCTGTAGCAGCGTGATCTGCTGCTCCTCCAGCTTCTTTTCCTTGCAGCTCTTCACCGATCTCGAGCCGTAGAGACGTAGCAGCGAACCCCACGAGCGGACGTGAGGATGTAGAGCCTGAGTATTAAGATAGTAGTGAGATTATTTTCTAATATGTTATATAACTTGTTAATTACGAGAAACATTAAATCGACTGGGCGACATCGCTGTACGGATAAAATATCATATCATATCATATCATATCATAGCATATCACATCATATATCATATCACATCATATATCATATCATATCATATCATATATCATATCATATCATAACACCATGCCGTGTGACCCACAGGATTCCTGACACCTCACAAGCTATGGAATGGCATTGCTATCCTAACATCGGGGCAACCAAGTAGTCTTAGGTACAGGTTATAAGTTTTAATACGTAATTCTTATTATAATGTACATATATCGAAGTTTCGTAGTATTCCTTCAGCCACTGGTTACTTCGAAACGCACCCTATATAATTGTCTCGTGTTTATATAAAGCTGTATGTCTGTATACCTGTAGTATAGCCTGCGACGCTCGCTGCTTGGCGGTCTTCTTGTTCTTGCAGACCACAGTGGCGGTATGTTTCCCCACCGTCATAGTCAGCTCGGTCTTCTGATACTCCAGCTTCTTCATCTATGGAATATGTGCTTTGCGTTATTCGTAACACATTAGTGCGAGTTAAGTGTACATCACTATGAATACCTCAGTGTGGATGTGCCTATCTCCGGCGCCGAAGTTCCTTAACAGACATGTCCTCAGTATAGCGTGGGGCGAAGGCTCGCAAGTCGCTGCACAGAACTCGGCGATACGAGGGTCCTCTATACCGACGTAGTCGAAAAACTGCGGATATGATAATATAAGTCCGGCTACACACGCTGTTATAAATTATACCGTGACAAGACTATAGTGTATTACCGGCTTTAAATGTTGCCATTGCTGTATATAATTCGTGTTAACGGAAATGTAATAATAATATGTACGTATGTGTATTTATGTTCTTAACATTGAAAGTTTTGCATGATGTTTGTTACGTAATATGCATGCATGTGTGTCTGTGTGTGGTTGTGTCAATGTGTGTTCACCGTGAAGTCAGTCTCGGGGTTCTGCGGAGCGGCGGCGGGGGGCTCGAGGTGGTTCTTCATCTCTGGTATCAGGATGTGTATGGATGCTCTAGCTGCGGCGTACTTCGCCTGTCTCTTACTCGACCCGTAGCCCACGCCGTACTGCATACCGCCGATATACACGGCAGCTTGGTACGGCGTAGCTGCGTTCTCTGTACGTGTACGATATATTAATGATAGGTATAATGGCTTTGTGTGTGTGTGTGTATGTGTGTGTGTGCATGTGTGTAGATGTTTTGTACCTAGTTGTTTGTATTCGTACACAGGCTGTTTCTGCAAGGCCCGACAGACGTACTCGTGGAACACTGAGAGATAGCTCCGGCCGTTCATATTCATGACCCAGTCGCGTTTCGCTGTTTTGCCACCTGAAAATATTGTAAAAAGATTAAAAACACATATATACATATATGTCGTCATTTAGAGTGCGTTATTTCTTTGTTAATATTGTAAGTTTTGATGGCCTCGGTGTGAATTGTATTTTTTATGACTACCAACATTTATTTATAACAATTTTTTTAAATTATCAAAATTCGATTTTAAACACGCGCGCCATATAGTAGTTTCTTTAGTAAATGAGGCCATCTTCAGAGACGATTTTGTCAATACCAGGATTTCCAAAACTTCAATAACATTAACAGAAGCAGACCACACCAATTGATTATAATTACATACATACCAATTGATTAAACTTTTGTTGAGTAATATTGGCAATAATCAACTCTTTACCATTTTGAGCCGGTATAGTTATAAGGGTGGTGCCCGCTGGGAGTGTAGGGTATTGGAGCGTCTTCCTGGCTTTTGTGTACTTCCGACGATCCGTCCAACGGCTGCGGAATAAAAAGAGAAATTTGTTTTACACAGCTAAACGCCTGCAGGGATATAATAGCAATTTATGTTATCAATTATAACTTTACATTAAACCCGGATGTAGCAAGAGATACAGAATTTCGCTAACGATAACATATACAGCAGTAACAAAAAAGGGCCTGAATGTGACGTAACCAAAATAACATACAAAGCTACACTCTCACCGACGACAATTCTCGTCTCAAACAAACGTTTAAAATAATAGTGGCAAAAGGTTTCTAAGCACACTCAACGGTCATGCGCAACGCACGCTGAGAAAGCATCATGCTGTATATAAATCACAGACAATGTTAATATATATAATTAATTTGAATTACATGATGTCCGATTCTCACTTGAAATGCATTATATTAAGGCTCTTAAACTGGAAGAGCCTTTTGCAATACTCGGTGACCTGTTCTGGGGTCAAATGTTTCGTTTTCCAGCTGGTGTTGACCGACTCAACGCGCGGCGGGGGCATCACTATGCCACCTGGCAACACCACCGGCTGTCGGTGCGGTATCCCCTCCACATCACCGCCATTTTCATTCCGCTCACTCTCTTTGAGGTCGTCTGAGGTCAGCTCGTTGTTTTCGTTGTCAATTACTTCTTTCTTAATAGTGTCCTCGCTATCCGATGTCTCGTTTTCTATCTTGACTGTGACCTCGTATTCCACTTGGCTCTCATACTTATCGTCTCCGTTGTTCGTGATCATGGCCAGCGGACATTTCTTGTCTATCTCAGTCGTAGCTTTATCAGCTACTTGTGTGACATCGTCATTGATTTTGTTCTGGCTGTCTATTGTTACTGAGTATTTCTGCTCCACCGACTCCGGCTCTGCATCGTTGCTATCACTCACGTCCTGTTTGATCTCCGTCTGCTGTATATTAACATTTCTATCGAACTGTAAATCGGTCCGCAATTTTATTTCCGGCAGGACGGAAATCTGTGGAAAATCACCAGTATTCTGCGTGGACGCGTCTTCTTCGTTTTTAATGACTATACCCTCGCCCTGATTCTGCGCGTACATCCCATTTTTAATCTGCTCTTCTATTTGCCTGTCTATTTCCTTCTGTTTTTCTTCCTCTTCCAGCGCACGTCTGTACAATAAGCAGGGTATAGCGCTGATCGGTATGTCGTGTCTCTGAAACCGTCCAAACATTAATACAAATCACATCAAAACGGATATATTATATTTTGGGCACAGAGATCTCACCCTAGTGTTCTCTTTGCCGATGAAGTACGGTTTAGACAGGGTGCAGACGCGCGTGCTTCGGTGCATGTATATCGGCATTCCGCTGTGATGGCGTATCATCATCCAGTCCAGCGGAAGGTTCTCAAACTGATTTACACCCTTTTCTGGAACGTTAAATTCAATTCATACATCCACCAGCTCGCCTCCAAGAACACAACAGTTCACATAACCAACACTAGCTAACCTTCAAGCACAATTTTGGTTCTCGCGACGTACGTCTTCTCTTTGGGTTTCGGAGCCGTCTTAAAATCCTCTGGCAGATTTTCGTCCAACATCTTATCTAATTCCTCTTCAGGCACTCCTGCAATGACAAAATAAATTTTAAAAAGAATATTCACTTGAGATTTAAACTATTTTGTACCAAAATTATCATGAAGTGAATCGAATTCCACTAATTTGAACGCCTCATTTCATTCGTTTTTGGTAAGCACGAGATTCTTCTCTATTTAAGTAACATAAGTACCAGTGGAACTCTTCTCTGAATTGTCATCATTGCTGTCATCTTCGTTGGCTTTCACTTCGTCCAGAACCTTGAACTCTCGGAGCTGTTCCAACTCCTGGGTCGTGAGGAAGTTCTCGCAGCGCTCCTTAATATCAAACTTGTTTTCCACTATAGTATCGTCAGCGAAGTCTATCTCTCCTGTCTCAGCTTCGAACTCGACCTTCGTTTTCTTGGGAGGTGGACTCAGCTCTTCACTCATCATTAAAAACCTAAAAACACAATCAAACTAAACACAATAGCAATAATAGTATTGTCTATAACAAATTTGCGAAGACCGTGTGATTGGGAAAGATCGCTGGACTACGGATATAAGACAAGGACCGCCTTATTGATCGATCTTATCAGATATAAATATTTTCTTAATGAAAGACCTTAAAAATGCTCTCATTTTCCCAATAATATTTCTTATAAAGTTTGTGAAAAAATCAGAAACTATTAAAAAATACACCAACGAATCAAATATAATCTATCCGGATATTAAACTGTAAAATCAAATTTCTATTTCGTAATTCATCACGATCACGTGAGGCTAACCTAAAATCCGTGGTCTTTGTCACTGTGACAGAGTCCTGATATCTCGGACATCCAGTAGATATAATCCAGCAACAACAGACATATTTACAATTGCTTTGGTTCACAAAACTATTCAGCATTCACTCAGAGCGCTGATACATTCGTAACCGATTAAGGAAGTGCATTAATTGAGCAGTTCTTCTTAAATTTGGACTCATCTTTCATTTATAGGAAGATTTGTGGAACCTCAACCCGACTCGCATTTGTCAATACAAAAAATATATCTTTAGAAATCGGTAAATCATACAGCATTAAGGTAAAATTAATTTATTTAGATATTAAAGAGAATAGTATATTTCTGTTATTTTATAAATTATCTCTTTATTTGTCCATAATTTATATTACGACCCTCCAGTTAACATTGAACTATACCTCTCCCTGTCTCCGTTGAGCACATAATCGCCTGTACTTTTACTAATGAAACTTTCGCGAAAGCATACATCACATGAATTATACTCAGATTCTTAACTAAGTATGCAAAAACAAAATTGTCAATAACAGTTGCCGTATTACTAGATAGTACTTTAATATAAAAAATTTGTTACAAAGTGTTTTCGGTCACACTAAAATTTTTCGAGTTTCTTTGTAATTTTTTGAAGTGTCCGTTTGTTTTTCAAATATAACTACATAAACATATATCACTCATAACAAATTATGCCCGTCTATGTTTGAGTATCCCTTAGAACATTCGAAAAGCTTTGAACGGAGTTATATATTCAACATATTAAAATATGTATATATGTATATATATATATATATATGTATGTATATGTATATATATATATATATATATAATATCATGAGTATACAAGCAGCAAATCATCATTCTCAAGACATTTATGTTGCCATAAGATATACATACAATAACACATTGAATATATACTAACAAAATTAACTACTAAAACAACATTAAGAGTAGAAAAAGTAAAAACCATTCCTTAATTTGAGACTATTTCGATCAAATAACAGATTTTAAACGACAAAGATCTAGATCGGGAAAAATATTCTAACTTTGTATTATATACAGTAACATAAATGTGTAGGACATCCGTCGATGTATAAAATATAATTTAACTAACTGTTTTTGTATAGAGAATTATCATAAACAGCAATTCATAATCACATAAATAATCGTACTGTAGAGGTAATGATAGAACTTGCTACATCTAATAGGCATGCTATAAGAGTAATGTGTAAGATGGCTGCTAGGTAAGCTTAACTTAAGCATATCATGCATATAAGCGGGAAAATTAACTTAGAAACCAACATACCCGAGTGAGATACAAGCAAAAGTATATATATATTTACATAGTGTTCGCTAGTTTGAGATAACGCCTTTACTGGGGCATAGTGATTTATATGTTATGATAATAACATATAAATTAATAAATAAGGAGAAATATGTTGCTTTGTAGGCATTCTATTGTAAATTTAACTCGTTGATATCTTGACCTACTCATGGTTAGTTAATGGCTAGTGTTGTAATAATTAAGTATTGTTGAGCTAAAAATCAATGAGACGGTGATGCAGTATAACTATCTGATGTTATAAGCCCCGCTCGGAGGTTAGATTCATCCAAGGTTAATTACAATGGAAATCAAACATTATATAACATGGTCTACAGAATTTGATGTTAAACACATGATAAGCTCGTAAGTGGACTTCTATCGATTTCAATTCACCTGCAGCTTGGTTATATTTTTAAAAAAAATCCCATAATGAAACACCCAGTCATTACAAGATAATGGCAGTCAACTGCCCGGCCTACAGTTTAGTTTTAAAGTGTCAGTGTACACTATGAACTGTGAAACTGCCTTTAACAAAGTTAGGATGATAATAAATTTACTAAATTTACGTATACATTGTATAGCCTGTTGTTTAAAGAAGTCGTTCCAAGTTCCGACGTTAAGGTGTTTTTTGTAAAAGCAATAAAGTAGACGAAAGATAGCCCACAAATAGCGATGGCATAAAAAGCCAATGAGGTTAAACAATTGGACTTTTTCCATCGCTAGCTTCAGGCTTTCATTTTCATTCAGACAAACCATTGTATAAATAACGGTAAACGGAGGTTTATTGCGAAAATGCGAAAGGCTTACTCCGATGTAACACAGAGTTAAGTCTTTTGCAGAGACGCTTTTATTTAACTGGACTCCGGTGGTGTTGTGCCCTGTAAATCACGCAAAATAGACATACATGCAAAGAAGTGATCATTGGCAAAAATATCTAATGAACATAAATAATTTGCACGACTCACTTCAAGTTATATACAAAATATGTCTTACCTTTGTGGAAACTCGATTCGAATTCTTATAATGTTAGAGGTAACCTGTTGTAGCAATGTTTTTAGTAGTTTAGAGGAATCTAGAAGCCAACTCTACTGTTATATTTAATTACTTTTACTCAGAACACTCCTAATTTCTGAGGTTGGCGTCTCTTAAGTCTGAACAGCAATATGAGCAAAATTGGATATATCGATTTTTAGTCTATATTATATTACTATGTAGTATGTATACATATGTTTGTCTATGCCACTTTCCAGTAGCTGTCAGTGTCGCCAGATGCAAAAGCACATTGAAGAAAATGAAGCGGTCAAAGAGAAAAGTTTCATGTTTTTTTTATTTTCCTATCCCTTTGTAATTACTTATTTATTTATTTTTTGTATTGAATAAGAACATATAAACTTATGCAGTAGCATATATGATATATTTAATTTGTTTCATTACTATGAATATTTGTACATTATTGTCATTTAATTTATTTTTTTCTTGTTGTTATATGTTATTCTGTGGAGTAACCCACGTAATAATTATTATTTGTTATTATTATTTAGATATTTAATGAATGATTACATTATCAGAAAATCAAAACTGATATTTTTATACGTAAGAAGAAAATAATAAGATTCAAAGCATTTGCTAATTAAGCAAAAACCAATCTCCTTCAATGTTAATATTGCTTGATGTGCAGCACCATAATTTCGATATTATTGATTAAAAAAAAATAAACAAGTTTTCATTTTTCTTTTTTTGTATTTGTAACATTTTTTTCAAAAATGCATTGTTTTTAATTAACGAGATTAATATGTAACACATTTAGTAATAAAAAAATGATTTTCCGTAAATTTTTAACATAGTTTTGTAAAATTATTAAAATAACAAACATTTTTATTCACAAACGCGTTTTTCAGATACATCGCTTTTATTTTTAAAGGGTCATTATGACACCAACGGCTTATTATAAAAATACCTTAAATGGAACGATCTCAGTTATGGCGGGAAATGAAATAAAAAAGTAATAAAGTATATTTTTTTTATTGTTTTATTTGACATTCTTATATACAAGTACACAGCATATTACAAGTTTTATTTGAAAAATGAAGCGATCACTTAGGTTTTTATAAACACAACAAAGAATTATAATCTATCATAATTAATAAAACTGCGCTTACCATCAGTTATATTATCACGCTAAGACAAACATTTTATAATTTGCTAAGTAAGAATTGAAAGTAATAAATTACACAACTTAAGGGCGCATTTTCATTGGTCGATAAGTCGGTAGTTAGCCCGATTGCGGGGAGTACCCGCATGCGAGCTAACAACCAATGAAATCCACTGGTCGATAACTCGGTCGATTAAACGTGTGCGGGTGATATCCGCATTCCGGAATAACGGAATTCGCATGCGTTATAGAAATCACCCGCACCCCGTATGCGGGCTCTGACGACCAGTGAAAACGATAAACTCTTTGTGGGCCCTATGGCATGCGTTACAGAAATCTCCCGCACCCCGAATGCGGGCCTTATCGACCAATGAAAATGCGCCCTAAATGTAGTAGTAATGAAAGTTAGTTTAAGAGAGTCTATTTGGACTCAATATTTCTACTAAAGTAATATATTTTTGATTAGCCGTGCGATTCGCGAAAGCTTACTTTGGCTAATAACGGACGAAGTTATGTTCAACCTGATCTAAATGTAAATACAGTTTTATATTAAATTTATTATCTATATAATAATGGTACAGACATTTATAGCATTTTATGTCCCATAATTAAATGGAAAATTATTTTTTCATTTACACAATTCAAGCGAAGGCAAATAGATAGTTATATAAAAATTAATTTTAAATCTATATAAATATGTTGATTACTCTGTATTCATTATAATCATGTATGTAAAACATTAATTTTTCTCTACGTGTCTAAAATATATTGTTTGACATGTAACCGTCTCGTATCTGTATACTAGCTAGTAAAACACAGTAACTTATCGCCTTGTGAGCTTCTTATGAGAGCGCTCGGCTAATCTTCGTTAGCTGTATATCTCTCTTGTAATGATATATAATCTGTGGTGCGTCATTTATATAATAAAATCTGTGCTGTGCCATTTTGTTACGTAATCTGTAGTGTGTCACTTGTGTTAATAAAATCTGTCGTGTCCCGTTTTGTTACGTAATCTGTGGTGTCATTTGTATAATCTATCGCCGCTTGCGTCTCGGCTTGGCCGGTGCGACGGTGACTGTAGCTTCAGCTAATTCCTCGGCTGGCGCTGCGGCTGCCAGCGACGTACGCGCCTCCACGAAGAACATCACATCCCTGAGTTCTTCCTTCAGCTCGCTCACCTGGTAGTGGGTACATAATAAACACGTAACAGATGATATACCATGCGCCAATCCGTGATCCGGTTAATATAACGAACCTCTTTAGTGAGAGCCTCCTCCGTTTTCCTCGCCTGTTCCTGCCACTGTTTGTGCGAGGACGCCAGCGCTGAAGCCAGCCCGCGCTCTTCTTGCAGCTCAGTTTGTAGTGTCGTTACCCTACACACAATCACATAAATGAAAACACACATATACATTGTTCAGCCGCTCCGATCTCTACGTACTTATTGGCTAGGCTCTGCATCCGCCTCTCGACGGCCACGTGTTCCCTGGTGAGAATGCTAAGTTTCAACCTAAGTTCGCTGACCTCTGACTCGGCGGTCTCAGCTCGACGTACACCAGCCGCGGTCGTGGCACGGTGTTCAATTTCCAGTCTGATACATTATTATAGTTTAACATAATATATTCTCCATATATAGATGTGAAATTTCGAATGGATGTACTGACGGCAAATATTGTAGTCAAACTTTATATTGATGTAGACAGTAGATCAAGATGACACATAGGCTATGATTTATGCTCTAGTTAGCTGTAGTTAACGAGAAAGTATGGCAACAACATATTGGTCAAATGGATCCACTGTGGGTGTGCTGAGTCCATCGCATTGCAGGAGAGGAACTTCAACAGTAATATTTTTCAGACAGACAGATGTGCCCGTGATCAGAGTTGCTGAAAATAATGAATATCGCGAGTCTTAGATCTTATTAGCTTCAACAGTGCCTGGGACTTGCGACCCAGGTGTAGGTTTAAGGGGCCCCTAACTAACGCGCGTTAAACGCTCACCTCCACCGTCCAAGCTCCTCTCCCTACCTTACCAAATTTGAATAGAACCTAGTGGGGCTGCCTTCAAAGTACGTTCCAAAAAAGATTGCATATTGGTTCTGGACAGGCCCTAGTCTTATAGTTGTTTGCAAAGAGATTTAGCCGTTATACTCTTCGCTGTTGTGTACAAATATACAACGAACCTATCCCTAGTGAGTTCTTCATTATGCTTATTGACCTTGGTGACATGGTCTTTGGGATATTAGTTTCCTAGAGAACCAGCAGCTCTAATAAGACAAAAAATAAAATATTCTGGCTGAAAATCTCACTAAAAATATTTAACTGTGTGTATATTGGTGTGTATATATACCTATTAATCTTCTCCTCATAATAGGCCCGTTGGCTGTCCAGCTGGTGTGTCAGTATGTATGTGAACTCCAGCTGTGCGGAGTCCAACTTCTCATGGCATCCAGCGTCAGAGCCGACACCACCCTCAGCCGCCACTAGCTTACCGTCCGCCTTATTCTGGACTAGACGATGAACAAAGTTATCACCTGAGAAAATTATATATATACATATGTTACAAAGATATAAACATGTTAGAGTAAGTAAAGTTTTATGTTAGAGTAAGTAAAGTAAAGTAAAAAAAAAAGGTGTGTGTGCGATCCACACACGATAGAAGTGAAACTTCAGTAAAACGAGAAAAGAATGAGATGAATATAACAAGGGTAGGATAATAACAAAGTTATCCGTTTAAAAATGAAAGTATTTTGATTAATTTTAAAAGATATTTTATTTAACATATGTTACATGATTTATTGCTCAAGTTCCATATTTTATGATAACTAAAATACGATACAAATATTTTAGTTTCAATTCGGTTCATATATCTTTGGAATACTGCATCTGTTACTGTTTTTGATCTCGTAGTTGATTGAGTGCGATTGTTACACATTTTATTTAGCACAACAAGATATAAAAATACTGACAAACGCACTGTTAAAGAATAACAAACCACGCTGACATCTTACTACAAAGCTGTAATACGCAGCCGCATACAGTGTAAGTAGTATTAGCTCACGTACTTTTCACATATACTAACACACGTTAAATGCTCAAACACAAGCAAGTATTGAACAGTGTGCTCTCTCGCTTTGGCTCACTAATTACAGGCGACATGCTTAGAAGACGGGAGTGGGGACGGTACGAAGTATGGAACAAAGAGGAGAGGCCGATAATATAAAATGGTATGTATATTTCTGTCTCATTCTTTGCCGGCTTCATTCTACACATTTCTGTCTCTTACCTGTCGTTTTTTCCGTTGCATCAGTTGCATGCAGTTTGAAATCACAACGATTCTAAAGAAGTTTCACTTCAATAAGACCAAAAGTTAAAATATAATGAATTACAACTGTGTATTGGTTAGAGTAACTGTGGTCTTGTTAATGCATGTATGTGTGCAAAACAATGGTATTTGTTTAAATTTGTACATATATTAATGTTCAATATCAACCTGCATAATCCCAGACTCGGTTTGAACCCAGCTGAAGTGCGTATGTGTGGTTCGAGGCAAGGAAATGTTTAGCTGCATGCCCTTTCTCATATCTGTAAGAATTTATATAATATATTTATTTATATAAAGTGGCTAAATGTTAACTCATATGCAAAAATTGGTAATAATGCACGCTGATGATATGGAACAAGGACGGCTGTAACAATGTTGTGCAACGACCCAGGTACCCCTACTGTAGATAAGTAGGATCTAACAACGATATTAACAGGAGAAATAAATGAATCAAAAGATTTTCCAAAATTCAGTAACACATTGGTTAAAAACAATAGTCTGACCTTAAAAAAAAGACTATATCGACGTTTGATCATTTTATTCAGTATATCTAGCGTGATACCAATCAAATATACTGAAATAAGCAACATTTTTAAAGAGGAAAAACATCAGACTACTTATTTAGAAAGCAATTTTTTCATGTTTATTCACAAATCACTTCAGAGTAAGTTTTGAATGAATATATAATATCACCTTCCACAGCCGACATGTCCACATATCAGACAGATCCAGAGCGAGCCATACGATTCCAGCGCCTCCCCTGCTCCCTCCCCCTCACCCATGGGGCCCCCCTCCTCGATAGGCCCTCCCTCTACACAGACACACACAACATTAATAATGAAGTCCACCAATGACCACACGCACCCACACACACACTCACCGATTTCACACTGAAGACAGACAGCTCTCTCCCTTGGCTCTGGTGTTTGTGCACAGCGGCAGACAGGACAGCGGGCGTCACTCCAACGTACGAGACAGTCCGCGTGGAAGGAGTGCGAGCACTGTACACTCAAGACACCAGCCACGCTCTCGTCCATACGCTCTGATTAGAAAATATGCTATATAGTTACATATATACACAAACATCATGAGACAGATCTTAAGGTATATTACTTGATGTACTATTAACGAATTATTATAGGGCACTGTAATTTTCTGATCATCATATAGTATCCGACGACTACATAGGAGTGGCGTACAGAAACATCCTGAGACATGTCCTAAGATATACTCAGTAACAAACTTTACTATGGTTCCTATTACCGAGGCAGACGGGACAGGTGGGCAGCTCGGTGTGTGCGGGTGGCGGAGTCCCCGAGCGAGCGTACTCAACCCTGGAGACCCAAGCCACGTGGCACAGGGCCTGAGGTTCCAGGCTACTGTACGGAACACCCGAAAAAGCTGTGTGGAACTCACGGGCAGCATCGTACGTGCGGAATCTAATGGCCGTTCAAGGACAAATAAAAAGTTCAGTTCAATCAAAATAACTTCCAAATATAATGTGATATTTAGACAAAAATAGAATTTCACTTGTAATTTATAAAATACAAACTTCCTGAGTATCGTAAATTTTTTAATTATTATATCACTAAAGCCCCCCCCACCTCCAACTATGTTCGTGTAGTACTCAGTAAGTATAAGAAATAGCAAGAAATTATTCCCGAGTCGCATTGCAATATTTTTTATTACATTATTTGTAAAAATATCCAAAGCCAGGTTATTATTATAATTCTAAATATAACTTACAGCATAAAGAGTTTTAATTATAAAAATATATACAGAAAAAAAAATAAGCCATCCATTTCATATGTTGTCTATACTTGATGAATAAAATCACAAAACTTATGTCCATTCAAAATTATCTGTTTTAAAGATGATCGCTATATTTCTTTTAAAGGTCGCAATTTATAAACTAACCGACAATTGTAGCAGAGTAATCAAATCATACCAAGCACGAGACTAAGATATACATTCAAATATTTACTTAATATTAGAAGAAAATTATTATCTGTCGCAGCAGCAGAACAAGGTCAATATACACAGGAAACAGATTATGTTGACCCAGCCTTACTTATGTATGCATTTGTCTATATGTTATTGTCATTGAATAAATCCGATCTCAAACATTTTTAATAACACTAGTATAATAAAAATAAATAACTTAGATATCACAAGGAAAAAAATATTACGCGTCCTTGAAGATTACCTTAAAATGGAGGGAAAGTTGACAATGCACAGTCATAAATTCAAAAATAGAAAACCATTTTTTGTTTCTCAAACAATTGTCGAAATAAGTAACTAAGTTTGTTCAGCGCTTTTTAACAAACCCCAACTCGATACAACAACCACATTTGGAACTTCTCATTTAAGGTAATATTACTTACGTAAACAAAGCCATGTAATGATCTGGCGAGCCGTCTCTTAGTACTCTCACGTGACAAATGTCCTGTTGGCATGCAGCCGCAAACGCTAAGAGATCAGCAGCTCCTAGCGCACCGGGAACCGACAGGAGACAGAGGGTCTTGGCCTCTTCAGTTTCTTTTAACTCACTGTAAATACATCATTTGCTATAAAAAGTGCTATAAGTATTTAAATCGCTTTTTAAATTAATAATTGACAATTGTTTGTACAGTTATTTAGGGAATTATATTTTCATACTTTTCTTTATACAAATGTAAGACCCCCTTTGTAACTTCAACGAGGGGATTTCCACAGAAGAAGCTGATGGTTTCTCGGTCATTGCTAGCCTCAGGTGGAGATCTGCGCGAGCTGGTTGGCAGTATACCAGTTCCGGAAGATCGACCAGAAACTACACTAGCATATGTTTCTACTGTGATAGTTTTTGATTCCCGAGCCCCGCGATCCTTCTTCTTTTGTTCTTGGGCATGTTCTAGAAATATTTATACATAGTTTGAGAAAAATAAGCGCCTTAATATCAGAAATAAATCTGATAATAATTTCTTTTCTATTGTTTCGATAATGGGTAGTTGAAAAGTATTTTTGATTGACAGCATTATTATTTGTTCATTAAATTTTATATTATACACTTACCGACTTCGGCAAGATTATTAGCCATCTCTGGCAGATCTTCGTCAATTTCAATTCGTAAAACACACAAAGATACAGACATTTAAAAAAACAGTAACACGAACTGCGTATGACATTCAAGAAGTTAGGATTATTATGGTGTAACACAAACACGAAACACAATATGGAACATTAATTTATACACTCGAAGAATATTTTTTAGAGATGCTTAAGAATACATAGAGATTTTACATTGAATTTCTTTTCTTTTATTTGTTATGACCAGAGAAAGACAATGAAAACACAAATCAATGACTGCGCACTGCTAGTTATATTGACATTTAAACTGTAAAGGTGGGCGATTATGAGAGATACTAACGAAATCATTCGATTATGAAAATGTCTCGAGATATCTCGATTATAGCAGTAAGTAGTCAGCCACAAGTCGAAAGTTGATTCACATTTCACACTATTTAGTAATTACTAATTAGTATTTACTATTTACTCACAGAACAGCCGCGTAGGGACAGACAAGGACAACACGAAGGACTCGCATGGACGTATGTTAATATAAAAAGCGTGCAATAGGATTTACGTACTGTTTAGGAGCAGGAGTATAATAATATATGAGAGAACTGTTTAAATAAATAAATTGATATATTGAGTTTGATCACAACATATTTTTGCTCATCTTGTTATTGCAATTGGGTAACACTACATGAAATATAAATGATAATACTGAAAACACGATTAGTAGTTCTTGTTACTAATATTATTCTATTATGAAAACATATTAGTTACTAATCCCATAATCGTTTATAAACATTAGTAAGACAAAATAAATCGATTATGCCGATATCTCATAATCGCCCATCTCTAATTTAAAGTGTCATTCATATTTAGAGTTGCTTGTGTAAACAACATCGAACATAAAAGATTGCCAGTACAAAGGTTTTCCTTCAAAGGTCTAAAATAATAATATCTTATTGAGACTTTAAATAAATAAGTAGTTTTGGAATTCGTAGTATGTGTTTTCAATTGTGATTGACAAGAAACAAACTGCAATTTTTTTTTTGTGAGAGTACATTGATGGGATCCGCCTATAGTAATGATGTGTGTTACCGAAAGTTACTTGTTTACCTGTTTCTATCAAAACATCGAATTTAATATTCGTCATTGATTTTATGTTATAAAATTTTATTCGTGATGAAATGGGAATAAGAATAAAGCGCGCCATCGGTATTGCTCTTTAGAGGAATTCAGTATCAATAACTATGGAAGAAGGTCTTTACGACAGTCTAAAAGAAAAAGTGTTTCTAGAAGTAGTGAAATGAAACGCAGTAAAATCCATTATACTTTTTTCTTACAAATACAGCGAGCTCTATTACACAATCATATATAAGACTATAACAGTATATTTTTTAAAAAGTAATTGTTGTATTTCAATTTAGTGAAATATATAAATTTTTGATTAAAAAACTTATATATATACATATTATGTTGGTCCGGTCCATTTGTGCATAAGTTTATAAACGAGTTAACCTGTTTAAATATTATATATTATAAATTACATTCACTTACTAAATATTTCGATTTAGGACTAAAGTGTAAAAATAATTTTAGGCGGACCTCAGAAGAAGTATTTCTTTTAATCAAATTTAATTGAAATGAAGTAAAACATCTCTAAATTTTTTTGCATTTAGTGAAGGTGTAAAATTGACACAACAAAGACATAATTTAGTGTTTTAAATGTAGCTCAAAGGTCCGAAATTGAAAAACGATGACCAAATACGTCGTGACTGCTCCAATAATCTGAAATAATTAAAAATACGAATCATTGTACATCGATATTATATATAATTATAGTTCATTGAAAACTTTTTTGGGGAGCTAGAAGACATACAAGTTATTCTCTTAACGAAATTAATTTTAATTAAAGATAGTGACTGAACCATGAGTAACGATTTATTTAATTACATCGTAGCCATTTTTATTTTAAAAAACGAAGAACACTATTTTATTTTTGTTATTTTCGGTTAATTGAATGGTGAAATAATAAATTTAATACGAACCGTTACCATGAGCGGCCTCGACATGGTGCACATCCCCATTGGAGTGTAGGACGGTCGATTTAGCGTGAGCTGTTTATAAAAGAGGTCTAATTCAGCGAGCATAAATTTGTTTATTGTTTCTGAACGTAGTATCAAACACACGAGAATTTGTGTTTGATCCATCTAAAGGAAATAAAACATAATTATTACCTAATGTGTTTACAGAGTATTATAATAGAAGAACTATGATAATGTCAAATAAACCTCTTGTTGAGTGCGATGACACGGTTCAACAACCAATATCATGTTACATATATGAAAAATACACCAGCAACATTGAAAAAATAGATTGAGCCTCCAATCAACAGAAGTGTCTGGAACATCAAACAGCATAATGTGTAAACAACATATTTGTTATTCAAATAAGGACATGTGAAATAAAAAACTTTAAGTATACGTACACAGCGTTGTTAGCATGTAATAGGGTGTTATAATAAGTTGAAGAAAGAACGACAGCACAATGAAAAGTAGGACGATACCGTAGTTGTCATTGATTTGTCTTAAAACGTCGCAGGCTAAGCCGTACGCTACAGACGAATCTCTTATACCTCCACCACTGATCACCTCTAGTTCATCGTCTCTGCTCTCATCTTTATTTTAAATTAATATTTATTAACCTCTTGCGTACATTATTAATATATTTTTAACATCTTACCTGCGAAGCTTGCTCCATATGATGGTTTAGACTCGGGCTTGAGTAGCAAAGACTGACAGTTCGGTCTGTTTAAAGCCGTGACGTAATTGTTTAAAGCCGTGATTCCAATCGGATTTGAACGGTGTAAATATCTAGTGAAGCTTTTACCTTGAAATAAAACTAATTTTCATAAAAAATATTTATTAAATAAACGCTGATTGCGACACAAGTTTTGACAGTCAATGTGTAAATCAACACTTGAATACATATCTCTATACTTATATATTACTTTGAAATACAGAAGATTTATGATGAAAATAATGATTTTTTAAAAGAACGCAGTCAAAAAAAAGCATTCCTAATACCAACATGACGCGAACGAAATTTATAAATTATAAAGTCTAAACAAAACGGGGACGTAAAACAAAAAACAACATACATGAATTTTGAAGTATGTAAATTAAAAAATAACTCACCTTTAGTCGGCAGAGCATTACTTGTTTTCTTTTTCAAGTCTTCATTGATATTTTTCAATATAAATCTCAATTCCCAAGCTAACAATACAAATTGTAATTGTATCAATTCAATTAAGATGTACTCGTAGTACAGAAATGAATACATAATCAGTGTTAGAACTAAAAAAATAGGATTGAGTTTGTGGATCAAATGATTGAAAAAGTATTTTTATATATAAAAACTCCTTTACCATCTTTGTCAGAATAAATTGCTTCCTTAACCCATGAAAAAAGATCTGATATAAGTAGAAAGCAGAGTCCGGATGACATGAATGCAACAGTAAAACGATTATTCCTGTCAGAGTCCGTTTCAGCCTTAAGGCCTATGAAGGTTTTGATCTAAAAAGTTATCACTTTTAGAATGTCTGTCTTTCCGAGATAGCTTTTGCAAGTAATTTATACCTCTATCATTTGCTTAATAGTTTTTATATTGGTTGCAAAAGTTTCAGAACCTTGATACACGCCAGCGCTGGCTACCATAATTACAATCGTGAAATTTGATACCCAAACTAAACATGAAGTTGGTGTAGACGTGCGCAGTGATCTTGATGGATCTGTCTGGAGGTCTATGGCGAAGCCAGCTATAACTGCCACATCTAAAACGTTCATGTTATGGCCACAAATCAGTTATATTACAAGAGCGCACATGAAATTTCTTTCGTTGTTTTAACTATAGTGAAAAAACATTGAAAGTAAAGATATCATTTTTGGAAACTCACTTATAAACGTAACAATGCAATAGCCATAAATTGTGAGAGATTTTGAGATGACAGGCCCATTGCGAGTATATGTATAAGGTGCTACGCCTGCCAGACGCGAAATTCGAAAGACGTTGGCCAAAAGACCACGAGAAAAAACCTTCTCCAAATCTTTCATGACCGTATAAATGTTTACTCGTGACAGACAGTAGTTTGGTGTTGGTATCGGATTGAGTTGTTTGATAATAGCAAACGATTCTGGTTATCAAAATGTACGTTTAAATTTAAGCGTACATGTACTAGCCAGTCGGTCATCATTCATCTTGTTTACTTAGGGTTGAACAAACACCATTCTGGACATCCCTCATTACATATTAATATAAACACTGATCTATCAACCGTTTGTTAGTTTACGGTTGCTTAATATTTGAATTTTGACATTAAAATTAAATAATTCCTTGACTGTCTAATCTGAAGTACCCGTCCTGTACATTTCACATATTCAATCGAACAATATATTACGTTATTACTTATGGGCCGCCATTTTAAAGTTTTATTTCACGTAATATACTAACGATATAATATTTGGAGGATTTTGAGATTGCGTCAATGACATTGATGTTTTCCTTGGAACGAACGTAGTCTTTTCAAGAGATATCCAATAGGTTTGTTGCGTATCTGAAATTTCCATTTTTTAACTCCTCACATTCGGTAATCGTTTTCTTAGGGTCTATCAAAAGTAGCCATACTATTGAATCTCCTTCAAAAGTAACCTCTTTTATCTACCGATATGAATAATCCATTCTCCAGTTTGAATGGAGTATAATAAGTAATAACAAATAGTTTAGTTATAAATAATTTACTGCAATTTAAAGTATATAATATATTCCCACTTGTTCTCTTTTTTATTAAATTAAATACGAACACGTATAGACATGCACTTGCGTTTATAATTTAAAAAAGACGGTAACGAATAAAAGAGTTTAAATATTATATCTTATCGAAAGTATTTTTTTTTTGTATTCATATTTAGAACTGCACTTAAATATAGGCTTTAATCTTTAGTTAATAATACGGTCATGTATATCGGTTGACATTAAATAAATGTACCTATAAAGCTAAGCTTACACCGACGATGTTTGTGACAGGAATCGAATCTTACGTAAATAGATTACTCGTAGAAACATCTTCAAATTATTTTATCACAAGTATTCTGAAGTAAAGTTATTTATACACGTGAAAAAAACGACAGGAGAAATGGAACTATTGTAATTTTTTTACGCTCGTCTCGCTTACACTCGCCTGTGTAAGTCTACCTGATTTTTTTGACCGTACTATCGAAGATAAAAGATTGTGAGTAATATAGTTTACGTACTGTTTTATGCTATGGCTTCATTAAATTATATTTGTGGAATATTTTATCAATTTCGACGTTTTGTTATGTTAAATAACTCCATATTTGTGAACGGAAAATTATTTTACCCTTTAAGCATGGTTGCGGAAGCGACAGTCAGCCGATCTCTGGCGTACCTGTTCCTCCTGTCCCGTTTCACCGGAGGCGCTCCCGTATATATTAATAGCAACGGAAATAATCGCTATCGGGTAATTTTAGCACCGAACGATAGTTGTTTCCAATACTTGTACTTCGCAGTTTCTTGTATGTATTTAAATTATAATCTAATACAATTAAACAGATATAGGATGTAAGTACTTGATGTAGCATTTTTATAGGTTTAGCTGTAATCGGGGCCATTTTAAGCGAATCATATGTATTTTTCATACATCAACCGAGTCGCAAATGGTGGCCGTATAAAAGTGTTGATTTCACAATCGGTATTCTGGGAATAATTTTTGCTGTCACCAACAGCAGGAGGATAACCAAATGTTTCATACAATACATTAATGAAACTAATGATGTTGGTTTATTTGTTACTTCTATATACATGGAGATTAACATTTAAACATTCTTTGATAAAAATAAGTTTGGGTTTTGAAATTCGAGTTTTGTTTATTATATTTGACATATAATAGCATTGACATTAGATGTTGTATGTTTCAGATTACAAGTAAAATTATTAATGATTATGACAGATCGAATTCAGAAGAAAGAAGACTTAGTATAATATTAATAGGCTCAATATGTTTTTTTATTTTATCGAGTTTAGTGCATTTTGTAAAGCAGTTTTCGTCTGACTACAGTAAGGGTTGTTAATTTCATATCTGTTTAAATTAATCTTTCAGTGATGGATCATAATAAAAATATATAAACTAAAAGTTTAATTTATAACTATTCATTATTACTTTTTTTACAGATTTAACAGATATATTTCTTGCTATTATCCTTTTTATGTATACGACGTTTATGTTGTTGGTAATGCAAATTATAGTAGTGAATTACGACCTCTACAACGTCTTCAGAATCATCAAGCGTAGATTGGTTGAACTGCTCGACGAAACAAGGAAAGGTGTTTTGACAAAATCTTCACATGAAAATGTGACATACGTAGATGTCTAATTGACACATAAATGTACAAGACTCTATATATACAGACGATCTCGCATAAGCAAATTTAAATATTAATGAAATATTTTACACAAATTTTATATAATAAATTGTCATTATCCTCTTTGAACTAAATTAAACAAATTACAGTATTTTGACTCCATCTAGCTTCTGCTAACTGAACTAATTTAATATTTAAACACAATATCTTTCTAACTTTATCAAATTATTAATATATTCAAGGGTACATTCACATGTAAAAGCCTGGTTTAATTTAATGTCTTACATTAATATTACATTAAAAGTTGTTACAGATATTTTCAAAAAAAAAAATATAAGTTTGCCGGGACCGCAAAGTTCATAAAATAGTGGACTATAAAATGTCAATAATATAAATATCAAACGACACAATTAAATGTCAACTTTCAAATATAATTCTTATTATTAACAATAACATTTGAACAGTCACAGCTCCCATTGTTCTTATTTCTGTTTTATTCAAATATGGTGTGAATTATGTTAATGTTTCGTGTTTTAAGAGACTTCCTCTTCTTCATTGGATATTAAGCTGCAAAGGGTGCGTACTTTAACAACATCTTACATATCCTTGTGTGACGTAATGGAACAGATGAACCAAGCAAGCGGGAAAGCCATTTTTATCGCAATCGCATCATTTGTCATCATTATAATGTTCTATTTGTGCAATATATTGACATATTTTTATGACAAAAGTAAACGGATCACTTACTACTCATATATATTTATAAACAATGTACTTATTGTAATATAATTCAAAATATTTCAGACGGAATAAATTACTTTAAAATCAACTCTTCTTATACGTGCATTTGTTATTACTGTTTTGAGATTTATTTAATAATCAAACCCGTGCATTTAATTACTAAGGAGGTAATTTATGTAATCAAATTATTTAAATAATACAACCTTTGTGGTTACCAAGTTTATTTCTTTTTCAGTCAAATGAAGTTGACATTTATTTAGCAAGTCTCATGTATGAACTAACTACGGAAGGATCGAGGAGTACTTGGCACTGGGATGTCGTGTATATGCAGCTTGGTCAATGTAGACCTGAACTGAGAGCTCTCGACATGTTCCCCATTAATAATTCCCTCATTATGAAGGTATATTTACGAATTACACTACCCAAAAGGATTATTTAATTTTAGTTTTAATGAGATCCAAGGGTTTCGCGAGTATTCATTTAAATAAAACTAACTAACTAAACTGACGTTTCGGTTACTTTACATCAACCGTAATCACGAGTAGAGGAGATGTCGTCTAAATAATAAAATAAGTCGCAGTAATCCGAAAATATTAGTTCCATTTTTAATTTTAATTGTAGTCCATGTACAATATGGTATACCAAAAAAAAATTTTTTTCAGATTATAGGCTTTATGAATATCTATCTAGTTATGTTAATACAGTGGACAAGAAATCGCATATTTCAATAAATTCTATTAAAGGTTATATCAAAATATTGATTGTTGTGAAAAACGGTAGACTTAAAGGGGCCCAGAAAATAAAGGCATTCGCATTTCGCATTGTTAAACACACTGTTATATACATTATTTGAAAATCACCAATAAAGTTGTCATATTTAAAATAAATACTTTTTATTTTCCAAAAATAACTTCATTTAAAAAAAATACTTAAAGACAAGCAGTATACTTAATAAATTCACGAAAAAAAAAACCGAAGTATTTTAGTAAGCAATAACTAGCAACACTAATGAGTTGGCATCATTGTATGAACCAATTTTAAATAATTGAACCAAAAGGTTGCATACGATAAGAATTGAAAACCATCCATTTAAATTACAAATATATGTAGCCATTTTTATCGTTCAAATTATTTTTTAATTACTTACCTACTTGGCTTCGATAAAGTTCGAGTATGTAGTATATGGAAGTGAAAGTAGCATGAGAATGATTTTATATTTCGATGAGTCGACGATGGCCTGTTTAAAAATTTGCATATAAATATTTTTTTTTCCTGAACGTAACTCGTAAGGATTTTTGGGGAATACTAGGTTGAAGAAGAGGATACGGATCCTTTAAATATGAAATGTTTGATATAAAACTGGATTCCGTTCAAGATAATATTCCTGATTCTTCTTTTAAAATTTCAATACCCAATGCAAATACTTAGATTTTCTGTGTGCTCGTGTGATTGAAATGATTAATGATCTGTGAAATTTTATCATAAATCGTTTAACTCTTTAAAAACTTAATTGCATATTTTGTTTGTTTTGAAGTCACGAAGTATGTTAAGTTTTTTTTTATACTATGTCCTCATTCACACTGGAATCGTGGAATATTTGTCAATATCAGCGTTTTCTGGCTTAAGTTATTGATATTTTTTATAATGCCATGGCGTCATTCGCATTGGGAACGTGGAATATTTTGCCAATGTCAACGTTTTTACTTGTTGGACGTGTATGAGACGACGACGAGACGAAACGTTTTAGCATTCAATGGATTCACCGTGCAGGTACCGGGTCCAACGCGTTTCAGGGAGAGGAGCTTCAACAGTGCCTTGGACCTGGGACTATAAACGCTCGTTAATCGCTCATCGCCACTGTCCAACCTCCTCTCTCTTTACCTAACCACATTTGATAAGAACCTACTAGGGCTGCCCTTGAAGTACGTTCCAAGAATGAATTGATATTAATTCTGGACAGGCCCAAGTCTTTTAGTAGGTTGTAGAGATTTAGCCATTATGTCTCTCACTCCCACTTCTACCGCTTACTAAAAAAAATGTTTTGATGCTATCAAAATTTGTAAATGGATTGTCTAGAAATTCCTTGATTTTTACGTTTAAGCTCTGTAACTTCGTTCTTTACTGGCAGAATATACTGTGAACGTCTTTGCACGGATGAAGGCCACGTTTAAAACAACCAACCAACCAACGTCAACCTTTCAAATGTAAATTTGAATTATAACTCTTTATCCAAATCAAACGAGTATTATTACAACAACCTACATTATTATTTCATGACTGTAGTGTAAGAAAATGTTCTATTTAAATATTTTGTAACTATTATGGAGGCATGTAAATAACATGTGTAAATTTTTTCTCAGTGACACTCGGAGTCCTATACATTTATATGCAACTAATTGTTACCTGCAGCATGCCCCGCATGTTCAACTCACTTTGAGATATGTTATCTTATTCTGATCCAGATGAGGAAATAATGGAATGACCTCAAAACTGTGGGCTTCCAAAAAAATTTTGAAATTCTACGTGAATGTAAAAAGTAATAGTGTACTGTGTAAGTCTTTTAGTCAAATTGAGATTTTTTCCTTGTTTAGGTCTGTTTAAAATCAAACTGAGTTACTCTTTATGACATACAAGTAAGATTCCTACGACAATCTGACCAGCCATTCCAGAATTTAGTCGGAACAAACAGGCAGACAGACTAACAAGAATCTAAAACACTTATATTTTAATAATTATCATAGAAAATTAGCTATGTATAGCTTTAGAACAGCCATTGGGATTATTGAGATCCTAAAAATATAGTATTAAGAATATATCACTATGATTATATTAGAAAAACTACTAACAGTATGTTTAACCAATTGTATTTCACAATAATCCTATCTATGGTACAGCTCCCGTCATATAATTGTACACTAGTTAGAGGTGTTTATTATGAAATTGTATATAATTAAAAATTATAATTTAAAAAAAAAGTTTTTTTTATTTTGTTACAAGTTTATTATGGTAAATCAGGTTCTAAGTAGCTCTTGATTCTCTTTGCCGACCTATCGGCAGGTTTCATACATAAATGTTTACCAAGTATCATAATTTTAATATCATTGACACAAAATTCAAATATGCTATCCTTTTTTGGTATTGTTGTTAGAATATTGTCTGAGGAAAGAATTTTAAAAGTGTTTCTGGTGTCCATTATGCATATACCTTTTTTACCAACATAAGAAGGGCACTTAGATCGGACAACTTGTATGTAACTACCATGAAAATCGGCCTTATGTAATGTCTGTGAGAACTGTTCCCAATTTTTGCTATTATAGTCTGGCACAGGCTGATCCAGCTCTAGCAACTGACTCATATATTCACACCACACTTTATTTAATGGCGTCATTTCATTATACTTCATAGTGTTTCTCTGTATTGTGTAGAAACCCAGTTTTTTCCTCTCCCTCCGTCCTAGTATTCTAGATTTCTTTTTGTTAGGCTTTCTCTTTTTTTCTTTACTTTTCTTTTTGGCCAGCAAAAAGTCCTTTTTCAATTCGTTGGTTATATTATTTTCGTCTTTCTTTCTAACATTTGCGTTTAAAAAATCTATCACCGATTGCGAAGCTTCGTCTAACTCTGGGCTGGACATTATTGTAAGGTCTTTGAGTGCTATATTCAATTTCTCGAAAATTACTTTATTTTAGACTGAAACTAAATTTTGCTTCACAACGATTCTAAAAATCGTTATTAACATAAGGTTGTCAAACGTCATTGTCAAATACAGATGGTTGTTGTTATTTTACTTGTTAGTATGGCAATAATAGTATCGGTAAATAATAGTACCTTTATATAATAATAGTATGAGTTTAACATTATTACTTTCATAAGTTAATCCCGGATCGTGTCTCCTCTATTCTACATGACACTGGCAGAATATACTATCGTATCGTATCGTACTCGACTATGGGGAACATTAAGTAAAATGATAAAATTAATTAAATTAGATAAAAAGTATAGAATTTTCAATATATGGTTTACTATATTGTACAAAATATGTAATGTTAATTTTACAATAAATAACAGTTTAAAATCATCCATTTTGGTTTCAAATTATTAGGTTTATAATAAAGGAATCACATCAAAATCAACTCTAACTCTAATAAAAATATATTTAAAGAACATCCTAATAATATTGTATCAAAAATAAATCACCAGAATAATAGAAAATAACAAAACATGATGAAATTGTATAACTGTAATCTGGTATCGCGCAACAGTTAGGTATGTCACACAGATCAAGTAATTTTTTTTTATTCTCGTAAGTTGAGAAGACAATCCACTGTTATGCTAACAAGAACTAATGTGAACTGTGAAGACGGCACAAAAACACGGAGGTAATTGTTATCTATATGTATATTTTTCTTTTAAGAAAGTCTTCCCAGTCTAGACTTGAGAATTAGACTCTGACGATGGATCAGAAAGTTTGTAATCTGATCTTCTAGCATCTAGATGAAAGATGAACTAAATCGCTTTTTTGGACTAATTTGGTATGACTCTCTCCTTGCCGACTTTTGAGAAAACCACTAAAATTCTTATGAAAACATAGAGAAACTGTAAAATCTTATATTCTATCGTGGTTCATGATTTTTTTGGAGTGAAAATTCTTATGCGACTTCTGGCAATGTTGCGTTAAACGTTTTACAGTCCTTTGGGATAAAATGAGATAGAGAACGAGGGATTGCGTGGCTTTCGAACGAGCGCGGAATAAATTGTGACTTGTTAATAATGTTAATAAAGATGGTCTTAAAGAAAAACAAAACAATCCTTAAAAATCAATTTCTACCCTTCTATTACGAGGTTTCACTTCTTCCGCACGGAGGGAGTCCAACCTTATTTTTACTGAAGGATAAGAACTGGCGTTAATTCGCATTTATAATATTTATATATTTATGATGTGTCTCTTGTCTTGTCTTTATTAAAAAATGGAATATTTCGTTTTTATTTGCTAATGTACTTAAAAACGTAGATAAATTATAGAAATGTCTAACTACACATAAATTTTCTTTAACATTATCGGCGGTGTTGTAACTCACGTTTTGTCGATATATAATATCGTGACTTAAGACATAAACTTGCGTACAAACTTAAAAATAAATGTTATCTTAAATTCAAATAATCGTGTCTTACTAATTATAGCAATACCGATTTGCACAGGTAGAAAACTAATGCAAAACATTTTATAAAACACCAACTTGACATTTTGAGTATATAGGCTCTACCTACAATATTCTGATTTCCTACTTAAAATTAACAGTTTAAAAAAATAAACTTTTGAAATGTCTCTGAAAACTTTTCATATAATAAACTCATTTACCTAAAATAAATGTAAATATTTTAAATCTAATATATTTTTATGAAATCATCAGCAAAAGTAACATTTCTACGATAGATATTTTTCAAAGTCATTGCGAAGTGACAGACAATCAGAATAATTGTGTGAGTGAGATAGTTAATTTACATTACATACTTTATAATAAAAGATAATGATGACAGTAGCGTGATATGATTATCGGCGTTTTACAATTAATTTGAATATTAACTCATTAATTTAGAACAAGTATTTTATCAATAATTATCGTCGAAACAAACATTTTGTTACTATATAATGTCAATGCTGAAGCATTAATTGCAAGTTTGCTTTAAATTATTGTAGTCCTTAGGTCCTTGGAAGGTCATAGAATTAACTATTATGTCTCCTAAAGTTATGAATGCAAGGCTTAACAATGGGAAAGAGATTCCGATGGTGGGTCTAGGTACATATACGGTAAGTGAATAAGTTTCTTATTTTATTAAAAAAATAATAATTCCATAGAGATACATTTAAAATTTTCTTGTGCAGCGTCAATTTGATCCGGAGTTAGTTAAACAAGCTGTGGAATGGGGAATAGATTTTGGTTATAGACACATAGATACTGCATCATTTTATAAGAATGAAGAGCTGCTAGGGGAGGTAATAGCCAATAAAATTAAACAAGGCTGTGTTAAAAGGGAAGATTTATTTGTAACAACAAAGGTAAATTGTTTTATGTTTACGTAAATGGTAATCAATACTACTTTTTTTTTTTTTTTAATATCCTACGGAATAATTATGATATGCTGACAGTAAACTTTAAATATTTCATTAATATTGGTAATATATTACCAAGCTGAATATTACAAGTTATATAATATATTTTCCACAAATAATAAACATTTTTTTAACTTAATTTCTAGCTATGGAGCGACAGTCACTCTGAAGAGGATGTGATACCCGCATTGAAGGAATCATTGAGAAAATTAAAACTTGGTTATATCGATTTATACTTAATACATTGGCCTGTATCTATAAGTGTATGTACATCAAAATAGTTTGCGCTTTGAAATTAAAAAAAAAATAGACTGTTCTAGAAGTAATACCTTTGTATGCAACTTCAAGCTTTAAATCCTATTTGTTAACATTTAAGAATTAAATCATTCTATGGGAAATTAAAATTACTTATAGGAAAATGGAGAGGATGTAGCCATAGATTATCTTAATACCTGGAAAAGTATGGAGCAGGCTGTAAATCTTGGTCTTGCCAAGTCAATAGGGGTGTCAAATTTTAATGAAGAACAACTGGAAAGGTTGTACAACCATGCTAATATAAAACCGACAGTTAATCAAGTTGAGGTATGAATTAATATGACTTGTGACATATATGATTTGGGTGGATTGGGTATGTATAGTATATATATACAAATTATTTTTATATTGACAGATAAGCCCAACATTGACCCAACATAAGTTAGTAGATTTCTGCAAGAAACTATCTGTGATACCGATTGCGTACACACCTTTGGGACTCTTGTCTGGGGCGAGGCCGGAATTTATTGGCAAGGATGTCATCAAAACGGATCCTAAATTAGAAAAGATAGCAGAAAAGTACGGAAAAACTAAAGCTCAAGTGGTTTTAAGATATTTGGTAAGATGACTTATGTTTTATTATATATAGTAAGTAAGTCATCATCAGATTTGTTAATAAATTTTTTGTTAGTCAAAGTATATACTTTCGCTTATATATATATGGATACAAATGTTAAATATCTAATATTATAATTTACATACATTTTTTAGATCCAGCGCGGTATCCCAGTGATACCGAAATCCTTTACCAAATCCAGGATAGAGGAGAACTTGAACATTTTTGATTTCGAGCTGACCAATGATGAAATGTCGACCATAGACGGCTACAATCTAGATCATCGTTGTGTGCCTTCATTGCGATTCAAATCCTGTACTTATTATCCATTCTGATATAAATGTTGAAGATTTTATCCAAAAACTTACATATATATATATATATTGTTATCAAAAGGATCTGTTACTATACTATTGTTGACTAGCACCGAGTATACAAATGTATATAAATCATAAATAAAATATAAATTAATGAAAGATGTTTGAATAAAACAAAATTGTGTAAAAATTCAACCGAACGTTTAATAAATAAAGCATAATTGCAAAACAAAAGTTTAAAAGAATAAATGTTTTCCCATAGAAATGTATTCGGAATGTCCGATTAGGATCTCATAAATGCACATGCGTACTATCAACTGTGGCATTCTTTGCCGGAATTCTTATAACCGAGGCAGTTCAGGCCTCTGATAAACATAGTTACATTTGGCACCATCCCTATACAACAAAGTGATTTACAATCAACAATGTTCAATATCATATAGAAAGATCCTAAACGGCTTACATAGAGAAATGCAATGCTAATGTATCAAGTAAAAGCATTATATATAAACATAATTATTACCATCAAATAAATAAATTCTAACAAATTAAAAAAACAAATAAACAGAGTCATAAATAAAAACTTTTTCATGTATCCGAGTCAACTTATAATAAATCATAGACATTGAAAGCACAAATATAACATGGATCCCGATCCGTTAACGTCATTTGAATTAAATCATATTTAATTAAATGCACACATAAATATTATAATCACAATGCAATGAACCCTGCAGAAAACAATATATGTGAACAGCAAAAATTATATGTCTGTATAAAAAATATGTATTCGCTCCACACACTTGTACCGACCGCTACTAGCTATAATATGATCATATAAATATATATATAAATTCATAGTAATCGTTGAAGTGTAATAATATGGCCTCGGTCACAATGAATTCATTGATGTAGCGGAGAGGGTTGTATGTGATTACTTCCATAACAAGTTAAACACGTCCATAATGCTGTCATAGATGGTGAATGTTATGGCAACATCGAAAACGACCCTACTTAGTCGTGGTACGGTCCCCTTGTAGAAGGCCAGCGGACCCTCATGCTTCCAGATCCTTATGAAGCAGTCCCAGGTGCTTTTGTATTTGCTGGCTTCCAGGCCTTGCATTCTCGTTTTGACGACATCTATCGGTGTGTTCCCGAACACTGACGCGGCACCTACAGGACGTATGTTATGTATCATTCATATCTATTAATGTTAGGATATAGACATCAGGATAAGACACAGGCTGTAAGTCATCCCGGAATTACGTATGCATTCTGGGAGGTCACTGGTTACCGGTTTTAATTATAGTGGTTGCAACCATTTGGTCAGCCTATACATTGTTTTAATATATATATATATATATTAATTTCTCTCTGTTCACAATTTCGAAGACCAAGCATACAAAGCTTTGGCAAAAACTTTATTTTATTTAAGGCTGTGGGAAAGTAGTATACAAAATAGCTCATATTGTATTAACCATAGAGAAAAATTATAAATTATAGATTATTAGTGGTCTGATAATCATCATATATATATTTTTTTCGTTTCGTTTATTGCGTATTGTTAACGTGGAAAGAATATCTACCGAAAAATGTAGATAATATGGAAACCCATGAGTAACATAAACATTAATTTAGAAAAAGGCATGTCTTTCAAGATTTTAGGTAAGGCAAGCTCTTCAAGATAATGATGTGCAAGTAAGAGTTTATAAGATAAGATTCAGCTAATGTTTAATTTTAGATTTGATATTATCTCTGTGCATACAAACACACATTAAACTGTCTATTGAGCCAACAGTCACTCCTCTAAAGTTTGTGTGTGTGTGTGTGTGTGTCTGTGTATCTCCTTACCTGCTACACCACCAAACAGCCCAACAATATATTTGGGTACATGTTTATCCCTGTCGCCTCCCTTGTACCAGTCACGGAGCGATTCCATCACAAAGAACCTGATGGCCTGGTTGCTGCCCTGTTTCATGATAGTCGCTGTCACACCCTTGTAAACACCACCAATACCTAAAATAATGAATGTATTCGGAATCTTGTTTTAGAATGAATCAGCTGTTATCCATAACAAGCAAGGGTGTAGAACTAATTGTAGTTCTTGAAAGGGGTGTTGTATGAAGCAGTAGTGTGAATCTGACCTTCCTCCCTCACAATCATGCTGACTCCGTGGAAGAAACCCCTGAATCTCGGCTTCTCCATCCTCATGTCGTTAATGAACTTGACTTTCACGGTTTCCATGGGTGTGACTGCGAACACTGCCTCCGCGACACCAGCGGCCAGACCACAACCCAGTTTACCGGTGTTCGACAATGTTCCATTCTCATTTACCATATAGAGCTTAGCTTGCTCAAATACACCAAACCTGTAACATTAATATACTTTTAGATTCTACTGACTTACTTTTGTTAGCAGTTCCGGTTGATAAATACTTATATGAGTAATTAAAATGATAGTTTACTATCAGTTATATGGAACTATAAACAGTCCAAACCTATTAATAAAACAAATCTCCAGTCTTTGTCTATGAATGCCATGTATAGAAGCTAGGCAATATTCAATAGATAGCTAATATGTTTAATAAAGTGAATACTTTAGCATCTCCTCTAAAACCATTAGTTTTTGAGTGCATTTTATACATATTGAGTTTTAATTTAATACTGTTAGTGGAACCTGACTGTAATTTTTTTATATATACTAACTCTTTATAATATCAAGTGTCACAAAGTCAAAAAAATTTATCCAGCTAGTTAGAGATGAATAAAATAAACAGATAAAAATTATCAATAGTTTTTTTATATGGCCCGAGTGTACATATGCATGCATTAATCAATAAAGCAGTAATTTTATCACAAAAACGATGCAATATTTTAATATTATTTCATTATAACAGCTAGGGATTACGTAACCCTTTCATTTGGTACATTTCAAGTTGTGACCGGGATGTCATTGGTTAATCAATTCTGTTTGAACTTCGCTTATCTATATAAAACCTCACCTATTTTGTGTATGACCTGAACGTTCTAGTTAGATAGCTGGCTCTAGATTATAGTTAAAATACTATACTAGGAGGAGTAACATAACTAAATTCAAACATTCTCGACTTTCCCTTTTACATTTTAAAAATCCTTTATAAGGTCTCATTCTAAGATGTGAACGTAACAAAATGTAATGATATACGAGAGGATGTGCTCCTTTAAACTTTATTAAATTAGAGGGGAAAGTATTTAGACGACACTTGATACTGTTAACGCATTTCTAATGTTTCGTTTTGACAAATACTGCTGGCGGTTGAATTCATAAATATTAAACATATTGGTTACCGCCTAGCAACATTTAAAAGACAATGTCAAAAAGTGAAATATCCTAATGCCATTAGGCTAATGGCATGTTATTAATTGACTCTTTATTTTTTTTTTAAACTAATGAATATAACATCAAAGATCTAGTACATTCAGCCAATATGTTAATTTGGTTGTATAGACTTCTCACCTGACAGCTGATTTTGGTATCGACCCGTACAAGAGCACACTCAGTCCTCTGTATAAACCGAAAAAGCCATGGCCTTTGACGGTCTTATTTACACAGTCCCATATACCAGTGTATTTTTTAGTGCCCCCTGAAGAAATAAAACAAGAATGATTATTTAGGTGAATTGTATTGAGCATAATTGTTTGAAGAATAAATTTAATTGTTCCTTGTTCATGACAGAGATTATAAATTAAAATCACCTAGATACTCTATAAAGAATACCGTTTCGACGGTTTGAATTACTATTTTAATTTATATAATGGCTTACTCTTAAGGTTTTCGATTATTTAGTTAGAAACTTGATAAAACTGGTAAAAAATATTCTCATCTTGTCTTTGTTATTTAAATTGATATGGTTTTAATTTAATATTCGATTACTCTATTTAATTACAATAAATTTAAAATAAAATTAAAACACGTGACTGTTTACTAAAAATGACTCAAGTAAATATAATATGACAAGACAAAGACAGTAAACACTAAATAAAGAGATCTCTTTCAATTAATGAGCTTCTTATCACCATTACAAACATAGACTTTTTTAATCATCTTAGGTTAAAAATACTAACGATATAATATTCTGACATGAGAAATATACTAGATTAAAAATTGTTAATAAATAGATAATAAATAAAAAAAAACTCAACTATTATGAGTATAAATAAAACGCTGAATGCTGGTTAGCTACTAGTGAATGAAATGACGTCAAGACGCTCGCAATAATGGCGTCTGTCAAAAGCACGAATTATTTTATAAATTTTCTTTAGAAATTTACAAGTAATTTTTCCAAATAAAATTGTGTGTATAAAAACGAATTAAAACGTAATAATAAATTTATATTCATAATCAATTATCAATAATTATTTATTTTTTAGTTTTGTTATTTATCAAGTACATATACGTATTTCAAACAAGCACATACCGCGTGTCATTCGTATTCCATACTAACGTTTCGATTCTTTTGATAAAACGTGATAAGTGCTATCAAACACGTATTCAAGTTATATGATAAGTGTTCCAAATTATATGGAAAACATTACATATAATTTTAAGTAGATTTTTATTTAGTACTACTTGTTCGGAGGATATTTAGCACGTAAATTCTAATAATTTTATGGTCTCACATATATACTAATTATTATATACATCAAGATTTCATTTACCTATGTACCTTTTCTGGATATATGAAGAAAAATTTTTTTGAATATCCAAGTTGGGTACTATTCCCAACTTGCCATGAAATAGGAAAATTAAATCATTTAATTCTTAACATTATTATTATATAACAGCAAATACTGATAATGTGATAAGAAAAACATTATTAGATCTTAATTTTTTTATATTATGGTATATTCCTTATAAGTTATACTTGCACCTTATCATTTTTATCTATAAAAAAAATCTATTATGGCATAGATAATTTATAGTGATTACAAAAAAAAAGTTATAGTAAACCTTTTTGGTTTGTTCTGATATTTGTATTATGTATTGATATTAATAAAAATAATAATATGTATCACAATCAAATCTTCCATCTGATTGGTTGAGAAATTATCTGAATTGATCAATTGTTACAAGTCAATAAAGGCATGTTCTTACTACCAGACTTTATTGTGTGAAAAATTTTATTCATAATTCTTTTGTTTGTACATTAAGGTTTCATATATGAATATTTTAAATGGACAAATGTGTTAGTTCCATATTTGAAATATTCCATTTAATCTGATCAGTTATTTAGTTTGGTAAATTTATTCTGCCCTAGATAGTAAACCATTAGCTTATTGAATAACAATATTTATCTACTACATTACAATTGTGTGCCTTATGCCAGTACCATAAAGTTGATTATTGTTTAAACAATTTAATATAATTAGCCTAATTGGCAATTTCACAATTTCAGTGTACATATCTTTATGAATGATTGTAAAATTCCTTAGTTTGAAAAAAGAATGTTTTTGTTTTATGAAAAAAAAAAACAATATTAATTCAAACTTTGTTTTATATATATATTTTTTTGTACTTTTAATTTACAGCATGTTTAGAAAATAACATTTTAACATATTTTATATTTCGCACTATGACTTGCAAATAAAATAAACTCATAAGGAAATAAGAGAAATAACTATATGGAAGCAATCAATTATTGAAGGATTCATAAATAAGCAACAAAATACGTAAATTATACTTCGCCACTAGTATGCACATATTCTTAACAGACAAATTTCTGAATTTTCTCGCAGATTAATTCTATTAAAAGAAATAACAAATGTTACGTAACATCATAGAATAAGAAGTGTGGACAAAGTTCAAATAACAAAAAAAACTAAACGCGATAATAAACACATCATAATGTATAGGGAAAACGACACCCGTGCAACATGATTCTAATTGGAAAATATAGCGTACTCTTAACAATAATTTATATCATCACTTAGGATACCGCTAAATTTATATACCATCGCATGTTTTAGCGTGACGCAACTGATAAATCGTATTTTTAGAAGAAAAACAAGCTCGTCTCAATTTTCCTCTAAAAATTCAAAGCTGCGCGCATCAACTCGATATTTTTCCATTTTTAAATCGGACAGTATAATTTTGTTTTATGAAAAATTGTATCATAATCCCAACTAACCTTTTTCGTCCAGTTGGAGTTGTGTTTTTACATATTCGGTTGGGAATGTTATACAAATTTCAATGCCACCAGTTATGCCTCCAGCAACAACACCTTTGAGTCCGATCGATCCCGAGCCACCTGCCGCCGCTGCAGCTCCTGTTTCTGTCATCCATGGTCGAGAAAAGGGGTTTTTAAAGTTTCCCGTACTTGCAGACATAGTAGTTTTTCGCACTTGCCTTTGAATGAAGCAACTACGGCAGGCGGCAGCACCGACCCCTATCAGTGACAAATACAAACTAAACGATTTTAGCCTACGCCGTACGCGGTACGCCTTACTTTACGATTTAGAAATGACAACAGATCTTGAATGAACTTTGAGAGCTATAACGATTTCTTAAATCTCTAAACTATATATTTAAATATCATAATTGTGTGGATTCATAAATTAAAGACATTGTACTCGAAATTTTAATATAACTTAACTATTTATATTAGCAACTAATATTATAAAAAAAATTGAGGGAAGCGAAATTGATAAATAATGTAGTAATTTTATAATTTTTTTAACTATCAAATGTAATAAATTTAATTTTACTAATATATGAAATATATGTTTTACCTAAGATGAGTTAAATCAAATAAATTTTAGGAAGAAGGTTTAAAATAGTAACACTAGTATAAATGTTGCTATACTATTTGTTTAAGTTCTAACTCGAAGTGACGTCTTGGGCCAATGGACGCCACAAGTTTGATGCAGTTTGGAAATGATTGTATTTTACGATTGTGATGTATTGAATTAAAGCATTTTATATTTCTTGCTTTTTTGGGTTTGAACCGCCTTATAGGATTTTAGATACTTTTGGTTTAAATTGAAAGTAAAGACTTCAAAATGGCTCTTCGGACTTACGGCGACAAGCCGATCAGTTTCCAAATTGAAGAAGGTGGTGAATTCTACTGTGTTGGATCGGAGGTAACAGTATTGCACAATTAACAATTCATAACTTACAATGGGTAATTAAAATAACAACTTTTATATTGACATAAATACCTACATTTACATTCCATTTCAACTACTTGTTTATTCATTTCACAAATGCTTAAAACTTTTAAACTATCGTAATCAGGTTGGTAATTATCTGCGGCTCTTCCGCGGGTCATTGTATAAGAAGTACCCTGGCATGGCCAGGCGGACTCTCACAAATGAAGAGAGGAAACGTTTAGTTGACAACGGTCTGGGTCCACATGTGCTGTCGAGCTCTGTTTCGTTGTTGAAAGCCTCGGAAGTTGAAGACATCATTGATGGCAATGACGAAAAGTAAGATTACATTCAAAACATAACCATAAACATATAACATATTTTGATTCAGCAGTATTATGTGATCATAAGGATAACTGAGATTTTCACATGTATACATTTAAATGAAACTAACTTATTAATTATGTTATATCCATTTGCTCCTGATGTTTTGTTTCTTATATAGCCTCATTGTCATCTACGGCCAACAATATCAATACTTATTAGTATTATTATGTTATTACATAGTATGTTATTACATAGTATACAAGAAGCTTAGTTTCATTAAAATTATGTGATCATATTGTGTTTTTTATTAACATAAATATCTTAATAATTCAGGTACAAAGCTGTGTCAGTCAGTCAAGAGTTGGCAACACCTAGGGAGGGTAAGGCCAAGAAACCTCACAACCCTCCATGGATGCCGGCCATGCCGAACTCTTCTCATCTGGATGCCGTACCTCAAGCTACACCGATTAGCAGAACGAGAGTGCACAATAAAAAGGTCATCTACCAATATTAATCTATTTATATCTAAATGAATGATTTTCTGCAATCAATATGAGTATTACAATAAAATAAAACATAAAACCTTAAAGTTTTTGTAAGGAATTTTTGTTATAGTTTTAATATACTTGTCAATTTAATTTTTTTTTAAATTACCTAATGTTTTTCGTATTTACTGTGTTATTTTTTTTTTTATAATATTATCCCGACGTTTTGGTTACTTTGCAGCAACCGTGATCACGGGTACACAAGATTAAAATATTTCTTGGTCATAAATTGTTTTAATACTAAAACCTATACCTATCACTTAGAATTAATGAATTAAGTATTGAATTTACTTTGCTTCATCAGGTTAGGACCTTCCCGCTCTGCTTCGATGACACTGACATGACCGCCATGTTGGAGAACGCTTCTCAGAAGCAAGTGCTCGTACCCATCAGATTGGACATGGAAATCGAAGGCCAGAAGCTCAGGGATACATTCACATGGAACAAAAATGGTTAATATAATTACATTTTATTCATCCTTCATGTAGACATTACCTTGTAGCTTATTAATTTGATTTTAACTAAATTCAGACATTAATTTGTTTTTAAAAGCATGATGTTGAATATCCAAGTAAATAATGCATGCAGATTGAAGGAACATCCGATGCTTGTGTAGATTAGTAAGATAACACTGTACTCTTTGACCTAAGTCCCATGACACACACACACACACACACACAACTCATTAAACATAGTCCGTTCTTGATAACTTTGAAATGTTTATTAGAAAGGTGATTCATAAACTTATTGTCATTAAATCTAGAAAGTTCGAGAAGAAAGAAGAGAAAAATGCACTGATGATCTTATATTGTTTTTCTTGTTCGGTCAGAGTCTATCATAACACCGGAGCAGTTTGCTGAAGTCCTGTGCGACGATCTGGAACTGAACACCAGTACGTTCATCCCGGCCATAGCCTCGTCCATCAGACAGCAGATCGAGGCTTTCCCCAGTGAACCACCTCCCATACTCGAGGAGTTGGACCAGAGAGTCATCATCAAACTCAATATACATGTCGGGAACACGTCTCTGGTCGATCAGGTCTGGTGTTAAATATTACGACCGCCTTAATGAGTCAGACATTTAATACAGATAAATTCTTTGCTCCATGTTACTACATCCTTTCATCGGATCTTAATTTGGGACTTTTTTCTGAGAATGAGATGAGATGTGAAACCTAACTCGGTTCTTTAATTCCCATTGGTTAATTTTAAATTAGCCAATTACTGGGCACTGTTGACCTGAAAAGTATGAAATACATTTGATGAAGTAATAATTCTTCTATTCTAAATATTCCTCTAAACCCATTTACTACTTGCAGTCTAGGAAAAAAAATCTGGCTTAAGATACATAATAGTCGAGCACGATTTATCGGAACGTCTCTATTTGGCAGATTAAATCAATTTCTAAGCCATATTACCTAATACAACTGTCTGTTGGACTGATATATAAAAACACGAATGGCTGGCGAAGAGTTGTCTGTTTTTAAATTGTCCACAACACAAAAACTTTGTAAGACTTTGAATTACGTTTCTGATGCAGGTGGAGTGGGATATGGCTGAGAAGGAGAACAATCCGGAACAGTTCGCTATGAAGCTGTGCGCGGAGCTCGGCCTAGGCGGGGAGTTCGTGACGGGAATCGCTTACAGTGTCAGGGGACAACTTAGCTGGCATCAGAGGACCTACGCCTTCAGCGAGGCCCCGTTACCTGTCGTTGAGGTAATCTATATCTCTGTCTAGGACTTAGATAATACCAAACTGAAATACAAATAAGATATATCATGATTGATTCACCGGAACAAGGTAATCGGCAGATCTCTACCTACCTGATCATGCCTGTGTCGATGGATTTTTCATTCTATATATGCTATTTAAAGTCTTAAAATGGTTTGTCATATTTGTATTTCAAATTGGTCTTCAAGCCGGAGGACATTTAAATTCAGTTTGGATGTAATGTTTACGCTGTAGTTTTGACTATGCCTGCAGAATTTTAAAGGATATTCCACTTCTAGCATTGTATTAAAATTGATATATAATAATTCTTCAGACACCGTACCGCCAGCCCTCGGATGCTGAACAGTGGGCGCCATATCTGGAAACGCTAACTAACGCTGAAATGGAGAAAAAGATCAGGGATCAGGACAGGAACACGAGGAGAATGAGACGTCTAGCAAACACAACGCCCGGTTGGTAACATTCATATTATACTATCCGTTGCCCGCCACTTAACCTAATACTATACATAAAATACTATTTAAATCACATACATGAGCCCTAAGCTTAATAATAACATATAGCTATGTCAAAATCGGTCTGGGGATTGACCTTAACAAACAGTCGGACAGACAGATGTATTTAACAATCCATAAGCTGTTTCTAATACATTTGAATTTATTTCTCTTCCACACCATCTTTGAAAATTTATACGAACAAACGAACGGAAATCACAGTTTTATTTGTATGTACTTATAACAACATAGGTGAGGGTCAATGCGATTACATTAGGGGTATCATTCTGGTATGAGATAATTGTTGAATAGAATTGAATTAAAACTATTTTACATATATACAGTAATAAGAAAATATTGTCAGATAATTCTTATGTTTAAGACATTAGTACTTCAATAACAAAAATATATATGAATTTAATTTATGACTGGTGTTCCATGGATAGTGTTTGTCAAGTTTGTATTGTTTTTAGGGATATAAAAAAAAGTCCTTATTGTGGGATATTTCAACTGAAATATGGTACTTATTTTGGACTATTGTAGCCTTAGACGATGTATTTGTGCTTTTATTTAATTATCGGGGCCAATGAATGCCTTAACAATATTAGTTAATGTTAACCAAAGTCACATTCAGTATGGGTCTATATGAAGATTACATTGTACATAATATTATATATATATATACATTTGATCAATTATATACTTGGAGTATAATATCATTGTGTGCGATGTAATACTTCTGCCCGTGGATTTCCTCATGACATCAAGCAGTTCATTGATAGTCGGAGTAAGTTCAGCATGTTGGGATCCGGCTGTAAATCTATACGAGTGGCATGTAATATTCATCTAGATATCACAATATCATGGGTAAATTAAGTATAAGTTTATATCAATTATAATATTATTCTATATGAATTCTGCATGAAATATATATCAAATGTTTTACTGTGCTCAATAATTTATTGAAATTATTATTAATGAATGTTTTTTTTTTTTTTTTGATATACTAGTTCATGCAGGTTTTCATGCGTGTTATGTAAGTGGACTGTTGAATTTTTATCACATTAAATGGATTTTTTATTTCAAAATTATTTGTTTCTTTTCATATCTCTGAGTGAATTTATTTATTGGGTGATTAAATTGATACAATCTGCTTACCATCCTGTTGTGTTATGGCAACACTTAGAGATTCATAGCATGTCGACCCATATTAGTATTAGTTTGGCACTATGTACTTGCATGCTTTATGTTTAATGTTGTTTTTAAAAAAAAAAAAATACCAAAGGTCTACCTCCTAACATGTCATGTAATTGATGATATTGAAACTATAACGTAAATTATTTATCTGTCAGTAATTTTTTTTTCAAATTATCAAATATTTTAAATGGACATGTCTTTTAGCTCACTTTGGCTAATAAGATGTTTTAATGGTAATAGTATATATTTAAAATATAGATTTTCATACTAACACATGACTTGTTCAGCTTGTTTAGTTGTTTTGGATGATTTAAGATGGATGATTTGTATGATATCATCGACGGCTGAACGTTATCTTGTGATGCGACGTTTTAAATGATGTTTTGGTAACAGATGCGTCATTGACCCGCGCGGTCAACCGTCTGATGCGAGTGGACGAAGCTCTCTTCACCAACACACCGGATAAGAGGCGGAAAAAAATATAATCACACAATATATATCTTCACACTCACCATTTACGAGATTTCACTAGTTTTATTGTTAAGCAGTATTTTATAATGAAAATCAATTATGAGCCCAAACAGGGAAGCAATAAATAGATTTAATCACCCTAAAACAATCGTCCCTTGTCGTTGAAATGTGGTTTTTGGTGCGGTCATGATGGATTAGTGTTTTTTTTATATATAATAAGTAAAACCAGTTCCAGTGACGTCACAGTGACGAAAATGAAATAAATCAAACTTCACGGGCTTCATTAGTGGCATCCAATCAACGATCTGTCATCGTCTTACTGGAGATTGTATCAGGGCTAAAATAATCACCTTTACACTCTGATAATTTTTTAGTGGTTCTTCAACGTACGTACGAGCGAATCTATTTTCTACGAATGTCTTTATATTTCAGTGGGGATACCGACACCCATCCATCACCCATCTGTCCTAAAATTATAAGATTAATGTAATGATATATAAAATAAGCTTGGATTTTTCTTTATGAATCTTTATTGATAATAAACTAGTATATAATCTAAAACAAAAGTTTATTTTTCCTTTCAAATGACTTGAATATAAAAATATATTGGAATGTTTTAAATACTTATTTGTGTTTCCAGAATCGACTCTGTTATTTTTTGTGGTTATACAACGCGATTGGTGCTTTCTGTGATTTTGACGTCTATAACTCCTGTCGCGAGTTTGTTTGATAATAATGGAATTTAGAAATGTTTATAAAAAATATCAAAGGTTCATAAGTCATTAGATACAATTTAAGTTTTTTATATTCGTTAGGATCGTATAATGAAATTACAAAATTGATGTTTGAAAGCATTAATTAATACATAGTAAATCTGTGGGCCGTACAGATAATATATACTTAAAATTTTATCTCAATTGGTGAACTAAAGACGTGCTTTTGGTATTCTGTTTGCTTGGTTAAGCTTCCTAAAATATTTACTCTTTAAAAAAAAACAAACAGTTAATATTTTATTTTTTTATTTCAACAAAACATTTTTACGTACATGTCTCTTAGTGACAAACAATATTATCATTTAGAAAAACTATATGTAAATAAAAATTATTGTTTATGGTTATTTTTTTATAAATTCTTTCTATAATTATTATTTTGCGGTAAAGGAACGGTGATATTGTTGTAATTTAAAAATAATAATATTCAAATATTCTCACAACTCCCAGTAATATGTTATTCAAGTACAACTTAAATTAAATCCATCTGTTAAAGGGAATATCGAACAAATGCAAGAATCAGATATCAATTTGGACGATGTGGTATTCGATAAATCTGGCAAACAAATTAAAAAAAAATGTCGTTCATATGAATATAAAATATCATCGCCATATAATATAATCTTCATATTTCTAAGTATTAAATAAATAATATAACAAAGCTACTTAGACAGAGAATTATTAATATTCAACAGATAGTATCTATGATACACAACATACGCACTGGAATCGTGGAATATTTTGCCAATGTCAACGTTTTTGTTTGTTGGACGAATTGTAATCTTGAGTACTATATCGAGAAAACATGAATGGGTAGTTCGAATGGAATAAAGGCGTCTATATATTTAATAATGTTTGTTTGTTTAAAATATGGCCTTCATCCGTGCAAAGACGTGCACAATATATTCTACCAGTGTCGTGTAGAATGGAGGAGACACGATCCGAGATTAACTTTTGAACAAAATAAAATTTTACAGCCTCGACTGAAGTCACAATTAGGAACTTTGTTAGTAGATCTATATTTTATTATATAGATATGTCTAACTTTTCACTGTAATTGACATTATAGAGACACATGACTCAACTCGATATCACTTTTTCTTTGACATTTAGTTAAATAAGATTGATGTCATAAAAGGCGGCAACAACTGAAACAAGATTATTTACCAATTTATGGTCTGAATGTCTTCAAGAATAAAATATATACTAAAAATTACACTTATAATAATGGAAGCATTCTTGTTTTTCATAGTATTTAATATATTCTGTTGAATTTGTTTATTGATGTACCCGTATAATATATAAGTACATACTTTTTGGAATGGAGGTTTTAGGTTCAGGTGTTGCTTATTTCACTGATAGACGGATTCGAACATGGTTTTCCTATTTTCAAAGACTTTTCACTTAATATGATTCTCATTACACAGATGTGAAAAAAATTGTTGCCTTTTCGAAGTTAGCTTTTTTTTATTCTTACTAGAAATTTTGTTCTACACATTTTGCAACTAATGTACCTCAATGGCTACATCAAATTTAAAGAAATGACACCAAATTGTTAATATATGAGGTACTTTTAGTTGAAAATCGAAAGCAGAATAGTTAATTTAATTAGAATTTGCAATATGGCGGATCATGTCAATGTCAAATCAATATTTATGTAGCAATTATAAAGTAAATAAAAATACAGTTCGTTGACATTATAAAAAAATAAAATGGAGTTTATTGAAGAAGTTAAATATATTTTTTTACTTATAACCTCTTGAATAACTTAGAAGTTCAGGACCATGGAAGCTTACTACTGCAAAATTTTATCAACCTAATAACCATTACAATAACGAATAGTTCATTTCAAGCATGGAATTTCGTTCCCCGGCGGCGATATTCTAATATTTTTGAGTAAAAAAATTTTGAATGAGATATATTCTAAGTACTTCCTAAAAATATGTAGTGCCTCTGTCAATTTGCTATTGAATAACGGCTACACGATATTATTTATGTATTTTCATATTTTTAATACGTAAAGAACGCAAGAAGTAAGGTCTTATACGTTTGACGTAATAATCTCTGTGGCATTGATAAATTTCGATAGGGTTTTTTTCATTTGTAAACGATTTCCTTGCGGTTTGATTAATTTCGGTCCAGCAGTGTAAGACTGTCAGTTCTTTTATGTATGGCATTTCTGGCCTACGATTATGTAATGAATTGCCTGTCGTCCCAATATAATAGTTAAATGACAGTTAATTTTTATATTTAATTGTAATTGCTTTATAATAATTGCTTTTATATTTAATTGTAATTGCTTTAAACAATTATTATAGTTGCCATCAAAATGTTTTTATTATATATATTTTATTATATGTAAGCGAACATGTCCTCCAAAGAGTTTCCCCGTACACTTTATATGTTACACGTGTCTTCGCATTTTATTGACTTCCGTTCCGCGTATCTTACATTTCAATATTTAATAAAATGTTATTTTTAATCTTGGGAGTCGCGTTTTTGTAATAAAGTTAGATTTATTCTGACAATTCTTCAATATACTTTCCTACTATGTCTACTTTTTTAAGTAATATTTTGTTTTTGGAAATTTAACAACAGAATTCCGTCGTAATTCACGTTCGTTATTGTCGGGGCCTTATAGAAAATATCCAATTTGTGCTCTATAACTTTTATATAGTTAAATTGGATAATATTCATGACATTTAATTATGTTAAAATGACCGTCTTTAAAGTTTTCGTGTCATTTTGTCTATGGAACTTTGGAAAAATTTACGCGGAATATTTATTAAAATTTGTTAATGTACGAACTACTCCGGTGCAAAACAGTATGGATTAAATTCTACTAATATAATAAAAAAAAATTAAACATTGTGTGTGGATGTATAATAAAATAAATAAATATTTGCTGCTTTTTCACTTTTTTCCTTTCACGTACATTACAATATGAATGGTAATAATTTATATTTATTCCGTGGCTTAAAGACCGTGGCATTGTATTCCGCAGAAAGTCTCTTGACGCAGCATGTAGATGGCGCTGTGAGTCGGTTACCATATCTATTATACACCTACAAGTTATATTATTTTTTTTATACACATTATAAATATCCCTCCGAATCTTGTACCCATTATGAAGTCTATGCAGACGAAGTCACGAGTATGAACTAGTATAATTTAAGTATAACTATTGACGTTCTGATTCCGAGGAATCTACTGACGTATTTTTTATTATATCATAGTTTTAATGAACTTTTCGTAGTATCCCTTGAGACTACATAGGTATTTTATTATTCACCGATGTGAGTTGTGTGTATATATTGCAATCGTATAAATTACTAGTGAAATAAACACTCGTGATATAACATGACAAGTCAATATCCGGTATTGAGAAGGGCAAATAGTCTTTTAAATAATTAGTGACATATGTCTATATAATACTATTAATTGGTCTTTCAAATAGTATTAATATTAAACTGTAACACTGGCCGAAAATAAAACTAATTTATCTGTTGTCACTGTAGTGAATGCTGGGTGTTATAAAATATAAATACAGTTAAAAAATATAATACAATCCATATATTATCTATGTCTTAGATTTGGTTATTATTAATTAAAAAGGTTGCCATATTGTTCGGATGTATAATATTATATACATCGAATATAAAACCTCTTTAAATCCTAATTATTACGTAAAGCCGCGAACAGTGTAATTAATGTTTTTATATTGTTAAAAAAAACTTACATTCGCATTAGCAAGTATAAGACTGTAAGTCGACTTATAACAAAGTTTACTTCTAATAGACGAAGTTTACCAAAACAACTTCCCCGAAGCTCTAGATTTCGTGGCCACGTGTTACCAGGGTTGCCAATTTCAGTCTTAAGGTATAACAAAATTGAGAAATCAAATTGTATATATATTTTCTAAACTTTACATCCTTTTTGTCTCGATAAATAATAAAATGCTTTGAAAAATGAATGATAAAAGTAAGTATATGATCAATGAAAAAGCATTGTTCTCTAAACTGGCAACATAAAAAGATTAGATATGAAAATATCTCGGAATTGAACGGAAACAAATAATAGTATAAAATTATATATATATATATATAAAAGTAAATTTTAATTACATCGCACGTAATTAATATTATTCCGACGACATAGTAAAAATTATTAAAAAAAAAATCATAATTTTATTTATCATTCAATTCAATTTCATTTCAAAAATATACTTGACACTGGAGAAAATTAAGTTTTCACGTAACGTTTCTGTCTTAGGTTTGTATGTTAGTTGGGGAATGTTCTAGAATAGACAAATTCTTAAATACAACGGTAATACATGCATAAATTAATCATTAAATATTCACATTTATTAAAGTTATTCAACTTACTAACTCGCTTTTGAGACTACTTACTGTAAAGATTTTTATATCGCTGTAGAATTTTGAAGACAATTTTACGGCCGTAGGTACCTACCTAGGTAGGTTTCGATTTACCATAGAACATGTATTGGAGACAAGGTGGCGCCACTTGAGCGGATCTCTAAACTAGAAGCCACTGTCCGCAAAGTAAACCTTGCCCATCCTATAAAAATACGGAGCAAAAAACTTCAAATCCTCTCTGGATAGTGTTGAAACAAACAAAAAATAACAAGAGCCTTCCCTTCACTGTTGATGTTATATTCAGGAACCTTCACACCGCAGTTATAAATAATCAAAGGTTTATTTCCGTGAAATATTATTAGAATTTAATTAATTAATCCATCCTGCTTTGAATTGAATACAAAAGTACCAAAACTAATTCCTTAAATTATCAATTAAGATATTTTTTTAGTCTAAGCTAGGTACTACTGTTTGGTTTACTGAACTGTTACAAATGTTATTTACAAATACCCACAAACGACTGCTTTGGATTTGAATCAAAAGAAGCTATACATATAATTACTATATATAAAACAATTGCATATATACAAGCCTTTATTAACGTTCTTAACGTTAACGTAAATAATAAGAGTTTACGTGTATTTGAATAAATGCTTTAAACGAAACAGTTTCATTAATAAGATACTTATTCCATTACAATAATAAGATCTGAGAGACGCAATGAGCACTAAGTTTAAACAGAATAAAGATAAATTTAATAAGACGATGAAATTATTAGACCACCTGCGGAGTGCAGCTGCTAATGTGGCGACCTACATCTCGGGGATTCTGTAAGTACTACTTCTACTGTTACTCAAAGGAAAATCTCATATTATCACGATCTCCTCAATATCGAATCTTCGCTACAGTTTATTAACTCGAGTTATTTAATAATATATGGGAATCATTTTATGGACGTGAAGTTTGATCAAACAATGTCTCGTTGGTTCTTGGTTTGAAAGGTTGTCTTTAAATACAATATAAACATACATATACGTCTCTTATAAAAACGACCACCCTGAAGGTCATTCCGTAGTTCGGTAAAATTTCAGCTCGGAGTTTTTCACGGATCACTTAAAAAGTTTGCAGCGCCTTGAGAGGAAAACTTGTTTTCAAATATCTGAGTTTAAATTCTATTTTCATGAATTGAAAAGCCTATTACGTATAGGAACTTAAAAGCATATCGCTCTAAAATTCTCTTAAATGTTAAGTCGTATCTTTTGTGATCACTTTAACACGTTTTTATTCTCATTTTAGTATACAGGAATGTAAAATGACATTTTACGCTAGTTGAATTCGTATATAGTATTAATGAAAGAGTCTTGATCCTGACGTAATGAGTAATAAGATTTATATCCTGTTTCAGTAATTAAAGAGTATTTTTTTCACAATATATTATTTTATTCATATTAAGACTAGTTGCTTTTAGCCACGTCAGATAACAGTACCTCTACTATTATCAGCAGTAGGTTGAGCATGAAGTAAGGAAGTAGGATCGTCGGGGTACCTAAAGAAGATTTCGTTAGATGCAATTAAGACCGAAGTTTTTTTAAAGGAATAAATAGGATTTATGCAGTTGATTTAAAAAAGGAAAGGCAATAAGGCTTGGAGTACCCGCAAATATGCTACGATTTACGAAATACAGATATACTCGTGTCATATTGGTATCATCAGGCCGAGGAATGACTGTTCTGTATCTATTTAGTTAGATAGTTGCTTTGTGTGAAATGAGAAATGACTGACAATAATCGTCAGTATTTCTTCATATAAAATAATGAACACATGATAATATATCTACATCAAAACTTGTGACGGTAAAGAGGATATAGAAGCTTCAGTTTATGCGTAGCAACATTTTAAATATTATAATAAATGCCATATAATTTATTGTGAGATGAACGAACATGCATGTACGGCGTTTGTTGTTGGTTATTAAACACACGTGTTAAGGTAAGTTGTAAGTGTTATATTGTTTTGTTTATTGTGTAGTTTTCTTGAGTATCAGTAATGAACTGTAATAAGGTTCCTGGTGCTGATTTATTGGATCCAATTCAGTTGTGATGTAAAGACGATCTAAGTTTCCAACTACGAATAACATGAAACACGCATGCGCGGATACAGCCAATCTGGTGTGCGCATCGCCTAGTGACGAACCATGTCTATATTCTATCGATATTCCTAAATCGATGATTTTTAATAATATAAAATTAATAACTAACATTTAAACTTCGAGTAGTCGAAACGCCTTCGTACAGTTTAAATTCAAACATGTGCAGGTAAAGTAAGATTAACAATAAAATGTTGTGACGAGATGTGTTGACAATAAATAATCCAACGCAATATTCATTGTATATAGATACCGATCGTAGAATCAGATTTTATCGATGTTAGTGATGTTTCTTCATAGTTATCGATAATACATACAAGCCCTAGGCGATGGATCTCTTGAACATCAGTACGATAAATTCTTCGGTACAGACGGCTGGTAACATCCGTTCTCTCCCGAAACGCGCCAACGGTTAAATTCAAATAAATATCGCATATTGGCAGATTATTCAAACACAAAGTTAGTTTGCTTCGATCTTAAAATCAACACCGAACTGATTCATTTCGAACTGTACTTGTGTCTTATTATTTGGTGATTTTTTTTTCCAACGAGAATAAGTTTTTGGTAAGTTATTATTAGTATATACGTTATTTATTGAAAAAGTCTTTGCGAATATTTTGTTTGTGAATATTTATTCATTTTTTTAAATATTCGTGTCGCAGATAATGCAATGTTTTTTTTAATTCTATTATTTTTCGTCGTTTCATTTTATTCTTATTTCAGAAAATATGATTTTTTTTACTGGTAATAATTATAGATTTCGTTTTAAACTTTTTTATTTATATTTTTATGGGATTGCGAATTTTTTATTTTTCCGTTTGGTTTATGAATTCACAGCTGTAGCGTTAACGTATTATTTTTGCCGTCAAACGTCGCCAAGCCGAGGCCCGGCTAAACCAGCATGAATGATCTCAGACTTAGGCTCAAAGGACGCGTATCCAGAGCGGTAAAAAATTAAAAAAAAGAAATGATCAGACTCAAGTTTATCTGATAGAAATTATCACTATCTTTATTATATATTAATAGGTAAAATATAAATATATATATTTTTTTAATATTTATATATAATATTCTTGGCAGAATACGAAAATTTATTTATTTACATTCCTAAGGGAATTCACTTCATTATAAAATAATATAAGAACGATAAAAGCCTTCTCTTGTTAACCCTACACTTTATTTTAGAAATCTATTCGACTTTTTATAATATTGGCAAAACATGTTACATACATACAGATTTACATTTATATTAAATTAAATAAATATCTAAAGATTTCTATAACATGCGATCTCCTTCGAGGATGTTTGCTATCATTCACACCAAAGAGCTTCTATGTACATACACATTTCGTATTGAAAAGTCACCGAAGAAGAGGACTTTTGCATTTACTGATATATATATATATATATATATGTATATACTTATTCTTATTTAAATTGATTTCAAAGGCTTAACATCTTCCCGATAGAAATCGCTGTAGTTTAATTAAAACAGGTACTAAATAAAAAATTAATAGGTGCTAAGTAAAACGTTGTTTAACATTTTACAATAGAAAAAAGAAGAAAGATTTCTTTTTAATAAAGTCTTTTTTAAATAAATTTTAACAATAGTATCAGTACAAATATTTTACAATTAATGAGGCGTGACTTTCAACTTCATATATATTTTAATATTTAATTCTGAATCATATAAACACTCAATGAAAAATAACAGATATTTAAGCTACAACAATATCATTTGGGTATTTTCCGATCGTGGAGAGTTCCCATCAATTGACCTTACTCTAATTTGCCTAATATTTTTCCACGAAGCATAATATAAAATAATAAATGAATATACCTTTTAGGAATTAAATCATTAGTTCAAGACCTCGATCGGGTTCACATTCAAAAAAAAAATCCTGTCACATTTCGAGTTGTCAACGTCATTTTAATCCAATGTCGTCAGAATCTCAGATGTTCAAGAACAATGTCAATATTTTGTATTCCCTGTTGTGGATTGGGGTGAATGGGTATGAGTAACAGAATGGTACTTTAAACTCTTTTCTGATTTAATATTTGAAGTCTTGGAAACTTAGTATTTATAAAATATGTATATATATCTAGGTATTGCCAACGGTCGTGCTTTCTTGGCCTCTTATTGTATTCAAGTGGTAGTTTATACACACGTCTTTGTTTACGTAAATGAGTTTTTGTTTTCTCAAAAGTTGTAATACTTGTTTCCGCTGGATGATTTCTCTTATAAAAGGCAAGGAAACTTGGTAATAAAAAAATGAGTTAATCTATATAACCTTTGTAAAGTATCGAGTATTGACTTCTGAATACATTGCAGTATTAAATTTAAGCTCAAAGATAATTTTTCCGTGAAATTTATTTTATAGAAGCGATTATTAAAATACCATGAAAGGATCATATGCGTTAACTTCATTACTTGCTTCCACGAACATCGGTAATATTTTTTGTTTCTCTGACATTGAACTGTTAAAGTATTTTTTTCCGCTATGGTTATTTGAAATAAAATTAATGATTAAATATAGATTTACACTTTTTGCTTTTATAATATAATGTGTTACAGGATTGCATAACACTGATAAGTTGTTTTCGCCCGCAATTGGTTTATGGTTCTCTTATCTGTAGCGCTCAGGCGGACCCTAGTAATTTAGCTACTGCGGAAAAGGTTTTCTGGTCAATGCTTCTGAACTTGTAAAGGTAAATAATACAAGTCTATCCACTACCAGTTTAGGTTGGTCGCTTCAGAATACGATTCAGTAATATTATCTGGATTTACATGTCATCATGACATATGTCATCTTTTTGACATTTATAATGACGTATATTCTTCATATTTTTTTTTGTCATCTCATCTAATTGTCGAAGATCTAAAGTAAAAATCTTTTGCAATTTTTATATTCAACTTTGTTTATATTCAAAGGTACTTTAGGTGATCTTAAAGCGATGTTTTGGTGATAGGCTTCGATGTTCCATCACTTGGTGTACACGTTGTAATGTAATTACTTCGCTTATATCAATACACGGCTTAGTCATGTTATGCCTAACAATGTTTAATCCATAACAGATATTCGCCTTTCGCATACAATAAATACATTTACCGTTACACTCAGAATATTCGTATTATTATGTATAATGTGTGTTATATTGTATTATTTCAAGGACTTGAAATAATTTTAAAAAGCGTTTTATTTGTTTTTTCTTTTTATATATTTAATATAAGTAATTTATATGTAATTGTAGGAAGCGTTAAACGTAATTCTACTGTTTAAGAATGTCTTACATTAACGTCGTAAGAATATTGTAACATTTTCAGTATAGAGAATAAGATATGATATAATATAATTTAGTAGGTGGTAGAACCTAGCTGTAGTCATGTAACTACAGATAGAACATGGACTGGCTCGACCTGTCACAGAAGATCAGCGTGAAGTAGCCTTTAATGGCTGCGTTTCGTCCGATGAGTCAGAGAGCCGGTTGCCCTTTCCCTATTCCAACCTTTTCCTGTCATTTCCTTTTCCCCACTCCTCCCTATTCCTAAAAAACCAAGATTGCGGATGATGATGATGTTGCGGATTTCCATGGGCACTGTTGCTACTGCCCACCAAGTAGGCCGTCGGCTCGTTTGCCACCTTTCACATAAAATAATAATAATAAGATTGTTCATTTTATACTTATAAAATCACTATCCGAATTGTTTGAGTAGAGCTTTCATTATTTTACATAACTTTAAAAATTTTTTTTTTAATTACTAAAAAAAAAAAAGTTTTTCTATGACAATGTTTCAGATTGTCATAAGTTTCCTATTATTCGTAACAATGTGATTTCACGTTAATTTTGTAATAAAATCAAAATTCTAATGAAAGAATAAGCTGTATATTATTTTGACTTGATTATTTTGTATTAGCTATTAATAAAATCAATATGGCGGACCAGCTTACTGAACTTTTGCAAATGTCATTAGTTGACAGATCCAATAGAATGACAAATATTTTAGGTAAATAATTATCTATTAAATTGAATGTATTTTAACACCGAATTATATTTTGAGACCTTATTTTTTTTTGGAGACTACTCCAATAAGGAGCTATATAAGCAATTCTAACCGAAATTATTTAAAAAAACATATAAAATACGAATGAAATGTATACATTTGAAAGAAATCTTGAGCACTATTGTATAACGGCGTCTGGATGAAACGATTTGTTTCTTAAACCATATTTTTGTATTTAAAGCAATTTATATGAAGTCAATTTAATAGCATATATCATATATTCAAAACCTATAGAAGTTTTTATGCGCCATATTAATATTTTTTTAAATCAGATGATAGCAACAATGATTATTCTACTTATATTATACGTGTCTGAGTGACGACGGCCGCTGTAGCTTGATTTATAGCAAATAAAATCCGACCTAGTTTTCCTCACAAACACCCACAAGAAAGACGCTGAAGCCCTACATTTGGTGAGACAAACAGTTTCAAATAAAATACAAAGCCTGTGAGCTAAACTACGGCGACTCAAGAATTATGATGTATTAGACGTACAGTTGAGAAATATATTACGATTATTACGTGTTCTCTAATAGGTAGCTGCTTCCCTTGCTTACAGTCTCATTATGTTCTCATTTAAGTCAATACATTAATATAATCTATTATAATATTATATATATATATGTGTGTGTGTGTATGTGTGTGTGTGTGTGTGTGTGAGTGTGTGTTTGCTTCGATTACTGTTTCTTCCTTCTTAATAAATACTCTTTTAACATATTGTAAGAATATTTACAAATGGCTTTAAAATTTCAAAAGGCCTAAAAAAATTATGGCCTATAAACGTACATGATGAGGCAGATGTATGAAATGACTAAGTTATTTTGTATACGAAGTTATGTTAAGCAGAAGATATAGCATCTCTTTTGCCGGTCACCTCCTCTGTATGTTTGAGATTTATCTCACTTTGTATTGATCAACCATAGGGTGATTAAGTTATAAAATTACTTAGATCCTATTGGTAGCAGACCTACAAGTCATCTACGAAAGTTCTTGCATACCAACAAGATAGAACAAAATTATGCTCATTGATAAACGAATAAATTATCTAGTTTTTAGTTCTAACTAGATTTCACTTTCCTCTCCCAGTCTTCACCCAGTCACTGACTAAATCAGAGCGCGCGAGGAGCTTATAAGATTTGTGGTATTTGGTGTCACACAGTCGAATCGATTTCGATATAGGCCGTGCGGTAAAATATTTACTTGTTCACCCGTCTCAAGATTCGGGGACATTAGGACTGAGCCGTCTTTTAATAAATTCATTGTAATATTTTCAGAGATTCCATTTATTATAAATTTTTTAATGTACATACATAGTATTAAACATTATCAAGAATAGTACTCTCTTATTGTGTTGTACAAAAGGAAAGAAAAGGTTTACGTATCACACAAAGACACGCGTCTTCTGTATAATATATATATTTATTAAAAAGTGATTTCGTTCAAACAAACAAACAACTTACAAAGTTTTTCATGTAGTTACGTGAAATGACGAGCGTAATTGATGTATGCCTCTATGTGCGGGATATTCCGTAAGTTCTTGTAAAGTCTTGCGTATGAATTTGATTGTTTTCAGAAATTGCTTGCATTTAATTCATATTCTGTCTAGGTTAAGTCAATTTGAATCCTGTAAGCGGTTTTCTGAATTGTTCTCAACGTGTACTTATATGTGAGTTATGTTATATTAAAGATGTCGGTTGGTTTATTTAGTATATGTATATCATTTTGGGCAAAATTGTAGTCTAGTATCCATGACTATTTATAAAATAAAATCTAGAACTCATCACAATTTTTGTATACTCATAGTTTGAGGCAAAGTTTAATTATCAGGTTCAATAAAAACATAATTTTAATTGTCCGTGTATAGATTTTGTACATATAGGTACAGAGAGCAACATTTTATTGAAAATTGATGCTAAAACACACGCACACGCATCCACCCACACACCCACACACATGTACACATATATATGTAAATTCAGCTCCTTCATAAGTAAACGATAATATCTGAATATACTAGTCTTGCCCATCGAAGCTTCTTAATGAAGTGGCCCTTTCTTACTTTTCATATCGACAATTTTCCACCATGTTCCGACCTGAGCCTGACTCCTACTTTAGGACTTTAATTTTTAGGTTAAATTAAAGAAGATGTATCCGCTGTTAAGAATAATATCAAAAATATTTTAATATATGTCACGTTTATTAAATATAAATCTTAGAATAGTAGTAGTAGGCTACCAGTATCAAAGCTTTCTCAAGTTATTTAGTTAATAAAATGCCAGCACAAAATTTATAGATTGCTAATTTTAAGAACAAATAGTGAACCTCGGCATTCAGGTTTATAGAGATGTGACAATATTATACGGTATCCCTTACCTACATCGATTTCTTTTGCCAAAATATCCATCAATATCAAATAATAATCAGTGACAGGATGTTATCTTAGATGTCAACTATAGTTTCGATAGAGTTTAATCATTTTATTATAATGTTAAACTTTTAAGTTCCGTTTTAATATTAACAATCAATACCCAAGACTCCATCTTTAATCCAATCATCGAACAATTACTTAACTCTGATGAGTTCCCTCAAGTCGAGGCCAACTTACACCTGCCTACTAACTTATAAGCATTTCAATAACAAACAGTTAAAGCTAAGAAATCGTGGGTCAGTGAAGTCGTTACTAACAAATAGATATGTATTTAAACAACAACGTTTTAACAACAGGACTTTTAATATTAAGTTATGTCACATGGCAATTTGATTTCGTCTTTTAAGGATAAAGAAAACCTTGAAATTGGCAAAATATTCCACGAGTCCAGTGTGAATAAGCCATAGCGTAAAGAAAGGATAAAGAAGACTTGAAAGTAATGTATAAAACACACACACGCATACACACACACACGCACACACATACACACACACGTACACACACACACACACACGCACGCACGCACACGCACACACACACATACACACGCACACACACGCGCACACACACACAAACGCGCACACACACACACACCCGCTCACACACCCACACATACACCTATATATATGTTTGCATAAGAACTCTTATTATTATTAAATCCAATGTAATTGAATAAACTCCATCAGGACGGTACGAGAGCATATTCAACTTTGATACTGTCAGTAACAAAGTTAAGAGGTTACCTAGTAACATGTTGATCTATTTAATTGCATTATCCGGTAAGCCGGCAGGACAAATTATAACATTATGATTTATTTACCGATCTAAATAAGCTTTGGCATAAATATGGGTGTGGAGATGATAACCTTTCGTGTTGTATATGATTCGAAGTTGTACATACCACGGGGAACGTCTTGGATGGCAGGATTTCGTCAAAACTTACACTGTTCTCAATATATATATTAAAATCCTATTTCGAAACAAAATGTCGCCGAGTAAAAATCTTTTATCGGTATGTTTAACGTTTTTCTGTAACGTATTTTTCTTTGGAACTATAACTTTCACTTCATCTACATCTTCAGTGAGAGCTTGTGCAGGTTAACCTAATTTACGTCTCATGATCATAATTAAGTTTGTACTATCTGAATTTCACCATAAATTCGAAGCGTATTTCGCATACCCTTTAAAAAACGTAACAAAGTTTTCTAAATATACACTAACTTTATTATTCGGGAAAGCGTTTATAATTGGTGCCAAAAAATTCCACTGCCGTCCTGATAAAACTGTGGGCGTGTTATCGTGAACGAAGGCATATATTTTTTATTTAACCTTATAGGGTAATAAAGAACTAGCAAATAAAGTATTTTTTTTTTTTGTAAATGTTTTTACGGCTCTGGATACGAGTCCTTTTGAGCCTTAGCAAATAAAGATTCTCATTGTGTTGCCATATCAGGAACACGTGTGTCATAAACGAATTGTCAAATGTTTTATTTCTAAAGCCTGAGAAGTTTTTAAGAAAGTTATTTAAATTTTTATTCTACCGTAAATGTATAAAGCTTTAGTCGTAGATATTTAATACGGCGTTTATTAATCCGAATATGAAAATGACATTCAAATGTATTCGAGAGTGGCTTGTATGGGGCCGGGGTATATTAAAATATATATACTTTGTGAAAATACGGCAGAAGCAGGATGTATGCCATTTAAATATATGATATAAATTATAATCACTTAGCCGGGGCCAGGATAACCGATAGTTAAGATATCTTAACACTAGAATAAATATAACCGAGCATTTGACAATTTAAAATGCCCCCCTATTGAGTGTTGATTACATACATTTAAATTTATTACTTTTTTTTTACATTCCAGTCATGATCATGCTATACAGCCGATATGGATATTTAGTAAATTATAGCAACATAATAATTTCACCATCAAGAGTAATTTATTAAAATTATATAAAATAAAATTCTTTGTAACAGATTGTATATATACAAATGAAATACGGATGTATCTATTCTATTATAGCTAATTGTAAGTTTAGCAGCTGTTGATTACTTGAGAGCAAATGCGAAGAGCTTAGATGCCTTACTCCGAGTAAATATACAGCGTACCAAACGTTTTGAGTTTTCATTCTTAAATCATGTCAAACTATACCTATTGTAATTAAGCAAGGATGAAGTAGAAACGCTACGTGTGTAATGTAACGATTAGTAAGAATTTTATTGCAAACAAAATCAACGGAACCCTACGTTTCTGTTTACGCAACTTAAAGAAACTATTAAATGAAGATTTAAATGTCAAAACTAAAAGGCGGATTTAACAATATATGCATGTGTTTGTTTAATATGTTAGCATAATATAGGCACACTACCATTTGGACATACGCCAGCTGTTCGTAAATTAGTTAACAGGGAGGAAGTGCACGGCTGTATAAGATAAGCCGTCGCCAATGGTCAGTCTCGGGTCAACCATGATACGTGCTAATGAAAAGGATTGTGAGTAACAAGTTTAAAGTAAAAAAACACCTTTCACCGTTTATGACGAGTAATATATATAAATCTTTAATTAACAATGTTCAAATACATTTTTATTATTTAAATTGTTGTGTACTAACAATTAACAATTTACCGCTGGCGCAGCAGGTGGATATATTTTTTTGCCGATCTGATAATTGAAATACCATCCGCTGATTTCTTTCTTAGAAAACAATGTTCGTATTATTTTTTTTTATATTTAAATGGGATCCTTGTTATTGTTGATGCAAGGGTGAGTTTATTTCTTTTTCTCTTGCTTAATATAAACGAGCAATACTTTGAGCGTCATTTGCTCTTTCTCGATTCTCTCACTGTGTTTGTTTGTATGTAAAATAAAACTAATCATTTCTCATTAAATTATAAATGATAGAACCATTGTTTTTTTGGTTATTTTAAACCTCATTCTTCTTTACTTTCTTGATGCCCGAGCTGGTTTCAGAGTCTTCTTTCATTGTTAGTGTAATTGTTCGCAACACAATACCTTGCCAACGTCATCTTACTAGTGCGGTATCAACAGCGTACGTTACAATACATAATAATACAATACACTTGAGTTATATCACATATATGAGTCAGTTAAAAAGAATGATTTAATAAAATTGAAGAGTTAAATAAACTTATTTGAAATTATACGTCACTGTTTCGCATGAGAAACGAAGATCTGTCGATCTACGATTTAGTAATATAAAAGTATTGTTAACAGATCATATCTAAGACTTTCCAGAGTATTCGTTGAAATAGAGCTAATAATTTCGCTTGTACTGAGCTTTATTATTATTTCAAATACATACCCTCGACGTTTCGACGTTTTCAAATAAGAAAAAAACGGGGTGGTACATCCGTATTATAAATTTTATTTCATTGTGAAGGAAATTTAATTGAAAATGATTATTACATTTAATTCCAGCATCGAAGCTGAAGAAGCGTGTGTGTGTACGTGTAATCTGTCAAAACGATCACAGAATAATTTATTTAAAATTTTACATACCAACCATCGAGATAAACGGTCTGATGTACTACGTCATGTTGCGAGAAACAATTGCGGTGTAGAAAAAATTAAGACGACAATGATGAACAGTAAAGAAATGAGTAATTTGAAAATAAATAATTAATTTAAATAAAAAATATTGAGATATGGAACGTTATAAGCAAATGAAGCCAACAAAGATTAATTTGTTATTTCCTCCGACTGAACTAAACTCGTTCTAATGCATTAGCAGCATCACCTCATCTTAATTTCAACTCACAAGACGCGATTGTTTGTGTCTTGATGCTAAACGGTGTTCTAATAAAGTAAAAATATATCTTATCTTGAAAATAGAACAAACAAAAATTAATCATAAATTTTATTCTTAAAAGGCAACATCGATCGAAATACAACTTTTTTTTTTTTAAATAGCAAATGATAATTTGTAACGATAAGGCTCAAAAGGACTCGTATCCAGAGCCGTAAAAACATTTACAAAAAAAAACAACTTTTTTTTTTTCATTAGCAACATTTAACGTCAGTGACGTAGGTTTAAGATATTCTCAAGCAACGATGACAAGCGTAACGATGCTTGAGACGTACATTTGGCTTAAGTCTGTTAATAATTCTGCGGTCGCCATTAAATATCTTTTGAAAATTATTCTGTAACATTTGTTTGAATAAAACTATCATTCCATTAATGTTATATAGCTTTAATATTACATGAGGAGTTCTGATTTGAATAAATACGATATATTCTCATCTATTGTATAACCATGGACGATTACGGTCCATATCATTGGAGCCAATATCACTCAAAGGAGGTTTTTATGTAGATTTTTCACTTGTAATGTAATATAAATAGATATAAACAAAGCATATTTTATATATCCGTACAGATTAATAATTAAAACCATTATCATGATGTGAGATAAACCGCTGAAGTACATTATGGTTTTGTATTACTCGAAATGTTGATGATTTTAACGGATTTAAGCTTTTGTTATTTTCGATGTATTTTAATAATTTGTTGTATATTTATTTTTATTTAATAAATTTAGCATTTCCCCGTTGCGGTCCACCCGTTATAGTTACTTATATCACTAGGTAAGTCGTTTCAGAGAATGTCTGGAACACAAAGGTAGACGGAGTGACAGCAATATTAAAAAATATTTTTTATAATAAAAACAGAAATTTTATTAATTCGTATTGTTAAAGAATTTAAAAAATATGTTGTATTTATTTATATGAACGACTGCAACGTGTCTTTACAAATGATTATGTAAATCTTGTAAAATTTACACATTTCCAACAGTTAAATTGTGCATTGCATGTATTTTTGTAAAATTTTAATTTAAAATGACTATAATGTACGGTTTGGACTTCACCGAAAAACGCGGAGGAGATCATGATTAACTTACTTATGAACTTTAACATTATACGAGATAAAAACGAGCACTCGAGGAACATTTTCAGATATTTAGTCGTTTTTAATGGAATGTTTTAATTCGAAGTTATTTCCGCTGTCCGTGTAATAACAAGGATTTTCAAGAACAGCCTTTTGTTATCATTGAAGCTCTTCTTAAAAAAAAAAGTTATTCCGAGATGAAAAGAAAACAAATGCTTTGCTAATTAATAGCTTTGTTTGGGTTCATTGTTTGTGTATCCGAGAAGAATGTCTTCTTAAACATTGTAATACTATTATTAGATGTTTTAATAATTAGTCTTATAAGGAATCATTTTAGACAGTTGTATCTGGATGAGGATCCAACACGGTAAACCATTAAAAGGACCCTAAATATATGGCGTCGGTAAATCTGTAACACGTAGCGCTCACAAAAAGAATCTTTGAATTGAAATCATTTGATCACGTTAAGCCTTTTGGGATAGTATTTATTCCCCTTTGATTCTCATATCGAATTGCGTTCAGCTGACATGGAGCTCCTAAGGAATATTTCGGATCTGTTTTTAACTCAATTTAAAGTATTTATGGGATAATTTCTCTGGGACGCTCCTAGGAAGATTATTAGAAAAGTTTACGCGAATGTTGCTCAATGTCGACCGTGATCGAGTGCGCTGTTTGGAAGCCGTTGAATCAATGGAGATATTGAGCCGTGACCTGATAACGTTTTTGTTCACAAACGATACAGCTACACACATGTACGTCATGTTTCACGTGTCTGACACGTCTAACGAACCGTTCCCACTTTACAGCTACCTCACATACAACGCGCTGTGCCGACACGTCATGTGCGAACCGATTTGTTTTTAAGAATATATTTCTTCTCTTTTGTTACTTTGATAACTTTTTGTGTATTAGTTTGTATTTGGCGATATAAAAATATAACTCGTTATCAAACCAAATAAAACTGTCCACGTAGCTGTTCGGGAAGTTTAAGTTTCCCACGACTAAGCTAAACATTCTATGGCGTAAAATTTAAATGGGGTAGTTTAAAGGCCAACCCTATCCCATACAAAAACAATGATGATACCCACTCAAGGGTAACTCCACCTTTGCTCTGCAGTCTGTCAAAAGTAGTACTTATGAAGATTAATTACGGTCGTATCTTTTGTCTTATTTCACACAACTTAATAAGAAAATGAAATGATTCTGTCTCAATGGAATCACTGGTAAGTTTTTAATTAACTATTTATATATACTGTTATGGATTCGTTATTACAAATAAACTGTGATGTGATTAGTTCCCGCTGTGATTTCTAACACAACACTAACAAATTGCTCCGCCTTTCTCGTCGTATATCGCGATGATTTGTAACTGAATAGGCCTCGCTTTGCCTCTCCAACGTTTATCCGTTCCGTCGGCGAACCAATACTCAACTTATTGCTCATAAAATATCATAGTCATAATACTACTTTCATTTTCTGAATATATCTACATCAGTACCACTAAATGGATTTTGTTTAATGTTGTCTTTTAATAATTATCTCGTAATTGGACGGTAATCGAAATCTGTAGTAATTGATATTAGATTTTCACCTTCGACTGGGAATCTTATTTCTCATTATCTCTAATTCTTATATATAATGATAAGGATACATATATCATGATAGTGATGTATTAAAAATAAATTTTATAAACATATATCACTTATAAATTAAGTATGAAACCACGTAAAGCAAAATGACATAAAATATGTGGTTTTGTTAATTTGGAAGTCAGGTTCTGTATAGCTTACGGTGAGTTTAAAAGGATCAAGTTTTTAGAAGCATAATTTAAAATTTTTCTAGATTTAACATATTACGAAATTAAGTTATGAAAGTATATCGCACAACTTTTAAATTAAGATACTTGTGCGAACTTAGATCACTTCGATGTTTCTGTAATAAAGTATATGGCGAGATAAATATAATAATTTTCTTTTCATCTCCAGCCACAGCTACGTGCAACGACTTATTTTATAACTACGGCTTAGTTACTTTCAGTGTAAAGTGAGTGGTAAAACATATATATTACGAATGATTTGGCTAAATGTTTATCTCAAGTATGACAATATATGATAATTACAAAATTCACTCACGATCATAATAAGCTAAAACAAATGAATATTCTTTTGATATCTAAAACTAGAAGATCATAGAGTGATTTCGTAAAAGCCACGGCGGGAGAACTAGAATATGTATGCGTTGATTGCCACTGCATTTCAATATTGAAAATTATATAAAAATGTCCAAATAACTAATCTAGGTAAATATATAGGAATAAAGTAATATGTTTATAACCGGCTGAGAAATGAGCACGTACAAAGTGACACGTAAACTGGTGATATGCGTAATAAAATACAAAATAAAGCATCGTTGTGGGAATTAATAATTGTGCGGCGCGTTTGCGCGTTTACTGTAATACGCAGTGATTATATATATAATAAAACATAAGTTATGTTTCGTTTAGTAAAATTTAATAGTTGCCAAGTTGCAAGGGACGTTTTCATTCAAAAATAATGATATCTGATCTTATTTGTGAGACATAATAGAGGCTGAGACAATCTGGAGCTTAGCGCAGAAGAATGGGGATAAGTTCTAAATAGGTTTTAGATATAACAATAATGTTTGAGGCCACGACTCAAATTGTTCGCATTAGTTTTAACTAAAAGCCTTTGTTAAAATTTATATAGTTATAGGAGGAAATCTTTTTCATTTGTTACCTTAACATTATGATAATTTTATATCAACCAGGTAACATTTAGATCGTAGGATTAGACTAAATACTATAAGGTATTTAATGACAAAAAGATCTTTAAATTTTACCCACGTACGTTAGGTGGGTATCTGGTGAGAGAGCAAAGTGTGTGCCTGCGTTTTCAGCTTTATAATAAAAAAAAAGAGTATTAATTACATAAAATTTATAAATTTTATTAGTACAAATAATTTGGATTTAACAAATGAAAGATTTGGAAAGTAATATCTACGCATTTATCTAACTAAACCTAATTGAGACAGCTTCTCATAAAGATTTTCTTGATATGGTAATTGTTTTTTGATTGGAACAGCCCAATAAATACCCCAAATTACCCATAAAGCCTCCATTAACAATCAAAATATAGTTAATTGCTTTTTCGTTATGTGTTTCAACTTGTTCTTACTATATTTCTAATCAATACAATAGAAATCCGTTGGAATTTTAAGAAATAGCAATAAGTGAGAGTGAAAAAAATAATCTATTACAATGAAAAATTTTATATGCGGGAGAGAATTCAATAACTTGGATATTGATCTTCTAAATAATCTTGAATTTGTAAAATATCCTTCGCTTCTTTCGATAGAATTTCACACGTCTTCGCCCATTTTATGTAAAAATAATACTGAGACTAACTCTGGTCGTTTTAAAAAAGTTTAGATTCATTGGAGACGTCACAGAAACCATAGACTATTGTGATAAAGGTATTATCACGTAATTAAGTTTATTCGAAAGTGTTGCCTATGTAGAAAAATGCACTGAAATTAATATATGAATATCCAATGAGCCTGCTCTATGTTGTATTAATGTTATCTGAATTTGTCGAGAGATGGCGCTTAAAAAAAAACTTCAAAGTGTACTATAAACAATGAATCCTCTTTCTGGTTGAACAGGCTAACATTTTCGTATCATGTATAGACATTTTTGTATCACGGAGGATAATTTTGTTTGTGACTCGTTCATATAAAAACCGATGCATTAAATCCAATATAATAATACATTCGGTTAAATTTAATGTTATACCTAATGTTTCTATTCAACAAAGATCTCAGATAATTTGCATCTAGCGAGACGCAAATTGCGGCCATTCGTTACTACTTACTAAGTAATTTGGAGTTTATTATTCTCTCAGACCGTTTAGATTTGTGTTATAAGACGAGGAAGGCTTTGATAAAACAATCGGGTGGATGTAAATTAACATTATATGTTAGATAATGTCATTGTCAGCGATGAGTAAATAAATTCCAGGCGTTCTTCAATTCATCGATTTCTGTATTTCGCTGTCAATTTTTTTGGATGAACCGTGTCCATGTCGTAGATGTATGATCGGAGAAATTATTCAGTTGGATGACGCCTCACTAATGACGACTTTAGAGTTATATAGCGCTCGCCCGCAAGTTCATGTTTTTATTACTAATAATCAGTTAGGGAATTGCGTTTTAAAATTGCATTTTTAACCGATATGAACTACATCTATCTTCTGTCACTTGACTTTTTACATGGTACTTTTGTCAATCCGCATTTTCGCGAGGACAATACAGAATTTCGGTTTTCATTATAACCTATCTCATTTTGACGCATGAGATATATTATTGTATAATTTCATTGGAAGCCATGAAGCACCTACTAAATAAGAGTCACAAACATCCATACAAATTTTGGAAGTTTTTTTATAAAATTAGTTTGTTATTGAGTTTATATATCTCACAGAAGATCGGTGTGAAGTCATTAATGACTGCGTTTCGTTCGACGAGTGAGAGAGCCGGTTGCTCTTTCCCTGTTTCCACGCTAGCCTGTCATTTCCCTATTCCCACCCCTCCCTTTTCCTCAACAACTAAGGTTGGCAACGCATCCGTAGCATCTATTTTCCGGATGTCCATGATTACTGCCAATCAAGTAGGCCATCTGCTCGTTTGCCAACTTTTCCATACATATTTTTGTAAACGAAAACCGTAATTAAGTAAAATATTAATGAAATTCTGAGAAACACAAAAGATTTTCAGCGAGCTATGAAATGTAAGCTCAATATTTACATGCGCTCTCTGCAACCTAGTAAATAAATCGTCTGAAAGTGATTACATTCAGTTTTCATGGTCAAAGTTTATACACGGAAGACAAGAAATATTGTTTTTGGGCGAATTTTAAAAGATTTTAAAGCGAATAATTCTTTATTAAAAAAGTCTAAATGTTGCAGAACACACTCGTTAATAAAAAAATTAACTAAAAAGAAAATATATATTAAAACAATTCTTTTAAATACTGAAACATTTTATTTTCTTATACCCACAGTTTTTATTGTACATATTTGTTTAAATATTTGTACATCTGACCTTAAACTTAACCTAACTTTGTGTACCGAACAAAAGTTTTAGCGAAATTTCAAAGTCCGAGTTAAATGGGAGCCCTTTAATGAATTAGTGAGTTAATCTTGATGGTTAGACTACTTTTGCGTTAATTTAAGTAAATATATTTTTATTTCTCAATGCAACATTAATTTAGTAAGATTTATACAACAAATAACTCAAATCTCGCTCATTAAGTGAAAGTTACTTCTGAATGACGTCTATAGATTTTATCAGAATCCATAGACTATATATAGATCTATCTAAAGTTAAATTTAAAAGCGTCTAGACTAGATAGTAATTTTTACATTTATTTATATACTTTTGTATAACAAACGTTCATTTTGGAATTAGACTACTGACAGTCCATTGTGACCGAAGCAGGATATTTTTAATAACTTTAAACAAATGCAGCGGATTTATTTAGCTCGCCGGCAGAGAACATTCATATCGGGAGATAAGTTGTTAATTTCACATTTTATGAGGGTTATTCTGTTTGATTTAATATTAAATTCGTATCTATTAAATGTAGAATTTCGATGACGGAAGACAGAAAAAAAAAGCGCTTAGATAATATTTATTATGTAAGACTAAATAAATTTACAGCTCGTACACTGGTGAACCTTAAACCTATGGGTATTTATTAAAAAAATGTGAATTTCTGAATCATCAAACCATCACTTTGAAATTTATCTACAACTTATATTAGAGAAGTTTGATGAATAAAAAACTAATCATGTTTTTTTTTATTACAGAAGCTGTAGTCAGCATCAAAGTGAGTATAATGTAGTTATATAGATGTTAGGAAAAATTCTGTCGGACAAAAAAAGGGTAATTAGCGCTTCCCTCGCACAGTCCACCGCAACTTGGAGCTGTTTTGTTGCGACACATATACACAGCAGTTGTATTCGTCGTATCTTTATTAGCAGTCCTCGTCAAAATCTAGCCTCTATTTAGCGTCGCAGAAACGTAATAAAAAAAATGCGAGAGAAAATAAAGTAGATAATTTAAATATTATCTGAAAGTTCATAGCTTTGCGAGATAGCCGTATCTTTTGTTAGCTTTCCATTGTTATGTGAGGGAGCCCTAATTAAATATTTCCGTGCTCTATCAGTCTGTGTGTGAGATCTCCAGCTTATGTCAAAGGGTTCATAGTTGGTGTTATCCCTTCAAGGAGCTGTTAGTTATCTGATAGTTTCGGCGGTTAGTAACATTTATTTATAGACGAATGCCGAGCTTCTTGTTAAGTGGTATCTGAATATTATATATTCCCTGAACGGAGTCTAAATAAGTTTTTTTTAAACATAATTTTTTGCTGTACAAGATTTTTGTATTTTCATACGCGGGAACAATTTTTCTTAAAATTCTATATATATTTAATAATTTTTCCACCAGCATCATTTTGACGCGATTTCATATTTGTCTATAATTTATACGGTAAAATGATATTGCTTGTTAAATGATATAACGCTGCGAGTGGAATAAAATTATGGAAGATCAAAGTGCATACACAAATAAGACCAAATTCAATTTCCTTGAAAGGTTTTATTGAAGGTTAAAGGTGACATTAAATCTTCAATGGCTCCATGGGCCGTGACATCCGGTTATGAGGCCTGGAAGCGATCAGTAAACGATGTCCTTTGTGCAGTCCTCGGCAAATATGTACGAGCATCCGGTACCACGCTCACCTAATTAATTAGTGGCTTTGTGGCCACTGGTTTGTTGCAAAACATTTTATATCGAATTTTAATCATCAATAAAGCAAAGTTTCGTTGCCATAATGTTTGCTGTGTTGGAGTACTTTATGAAAAAAAAATTTAACGCATCTTTATTATATACATAATATCCAAAAAACAATCAAATTAATTTTATAATATCACGATGTTGTCTTCATTTTACCGATTCTATAGTAAATGATTGTTTTTGACATTTAGCTTTCTTAGTACATAGATTGCTCTGGACAGGTTGATTGTAACTTCTTAAGTACATAGGAAAATTTATAACCCACAGCATATTTTAGTGGCTTTTATTCTCTTTTTCATTTTACTTGTTTTTTATTGATCTGGCAGAATTTATTAGCATCCAAGAATTAAGCAGATTATTCCTATTTTATTATAACCCTTGGTAAAATTTCCCAGAATCACCTTTGGTCTTTAAGTCAATGAACACATTACAAGCATTAGAGTGGGGATGATTGATTGCCTACCCTCAAATCGTTATCGCGGTAAAAACCCTCCTTCAGACCGTGGATTGTATAATACTATATATTCATTCTTATTTATAAACACAATAATTATGTGTGCGTTATACCAAAGAAACATACAGAGAGAGAGAGAGAGAGAGAGAGAGAGAGAGAGAGAGAGACGAAACCTCTCAGCATTCCATGGATTCACCGAGCGGGTGCCGGGTCCATCGCGTTGCATGGAGAGGAGCTCCAACCGTGCCTGGGACTTGCGACCCAGGTGTAGGTTTAAGGGGCCCCTATCTAACGCGCGTTTAACACCTCCACTGTCCAAGCTCCTCTCTCTACCTAACCAAATGTGAAACCAACCTGCTAGAGCAGACTTCGACGCATAATGTCCGTTTTACTAATGCAATTAACGTCCGAAGAAAGACAATAGTCATTTGAATATTTGTTACATGAAATTTTACTGATAAACCTGTTCAGGTATAGTCTTTAAAGGGGAATTGTAATAAGAATATATGTGTGGAAAGATTTAAGACTTTATTTACCCATTTTTATATGATAGAATATAGCTTCGTGAAATGTATTTAATTACTTAAAGAAATTGTGTTTGCTATAATAATATTATGCATTGCTTCGCTTGGCGACTTGTCATTTACTGGAAGCAATCGATGTTTTGCGAGAAGCAATCTCTTTCGCGATCACACGAGCATCGATGTAACGTGTGACTTAAAATTTTCTATATCAAAAGTTCCTACATTAAATATATATCTCAAAAACGAATAGTTGACAAATTATCAACTTATTTCGGTATCAAAATATACATATTATAATTTCCAACGTAGCATACATTATTACATTTTGGAGAAGGCAAATTATTATTCCGGAGAAGTAAGTATTTAGACAACGTTATTCCTTACTTCTATGTCTTATTAACATAACGTCAAATAAACAGTCTGTCTGAAATGGCCACGTCTTTTAAGGACATTTGTTTGACTATTTGTTTCATACAAGATAAATAAGTATCAGACATTAAACTCCGATTAAGGCTTTTAATATAGTACAACATGGAGTAGACATGGAGAAAGAAAAGGGAATTTGAATCTGCATATCAAATTTAGTTTCAAACAAATATTTTTGTATTAAAATAATTTTGTAAAAAGGTTTAATAATACGCCGTCAATACCATCGTCTTCCAATTTTTATAAAATTTTAAACCAAATGTTTATAATTTTATTTGAATCAAATTATTTCTCGTTCAGAAATTTAAAAGTATTATAGTTTAGTTAGACTTGATATATGTACTCGTACGTTATTATAAGTCATTCGTAATGATATTTAGACAGCTTGTATAAATAATTTATCGTACATCACTATGGCATCTCTTTATTAGTAGGCGGTGATAAAACTCGTAATTCGGGCCACTCATCTTCACAGCATGCCAGCCGAGATGTAATGAAATATCTCAGGATCACTCTTAAGATTTAGGATGGGATAATTTTATTAGTTTACATTTATAAGGAAACAATCCTGACCAATGTTATAGATTAAACATTTGCTGATGATTTTGCTTATTTACGCTTGAAGACATCATAATCTTGACATTCGCTTGTAGGGGACTAGATTAGGTTTAGTCGGCACTGCAGTTCTACATCGGCACATTAGATTAAACTCAAAAGGCGTATTACATTATCCGCAGGGAATATGTCTGAGCGGAACTATTCACTAACTGGCGTCGGATTCCCGTGTGAAGTCTTCTAGTTATGAAGCATTAGTTTAATTATAACTGTCGTATTCAATTAATACTGTTGTATGTTTTTAATTACAACGATGAAGTTAAAAAAGGCGTAACGTTCCCGCGGGTAGGCAGTGAGTGGTTTGCAGTAATTGTGTTATATTTATATTTAGAGAATAACAATGAGTAATGTTTTTGCACTATTAACCTTATATACTGAAATCGTTTTGAAATGTTATATTTCTAATAATTTTCAACGAAATTAATAAAATTGAATCATACTTTCTTTTCTAAATGAAAGTATCGTGTAACTTAAAACCAACACACTACGAAGTCATTTGAATGAAAGATATTGGTGTTCATAAAAAAATTATTACAATATCCGTTATATTTTACAAGTTCTTGTTTAAAAGTAGGATGGTAATCAATTAAATTTTTTTATTAGTTTAGATATAACGTGTTGGGTGTATTTTTGGTTGTATTTTATCAAATCATAGGTTTTTGACGATTCTCTCCACGCTAAATATTTAGAAAGACAAGAGTTATTGTTCATATTATAAAATGTCTTTACGTTTATAAATTCCATATAAATTTTATGTAGACTAACGAGTCTCCGTAATCTTAAGGTATTGGAGTCTCTATTTCTTCTTGTTTATGTATGAAAAACGAATAAAATTACTTGGAGCAGATATGAAAAAATAATCCCGCGTGTTCCTATCATAATTTGTAAATGTCTCTGAATAAAATACTCTCTCTTCTTATTAAATACTCCGAGTTTTTTTTCAAACTTCCTAATGTTTGTTCCACACACGATTTCAAATTTGGAATTCGATTTAAAGTCCTCAATAATCTTAATAAAAACTCTTTGGTGTGATATGTTATAAATGACACTAGTCAATATGTTTTGTCCAATTGAAAATCTGAATGAGCTGTGGCTTAAAACAAAATTTATAAGTAATTTTTCCGATCACCCAAAGAAATTAATTTCATTACAACCTCACCAGGGCCTCCTGCAATTTTATTTAGTTCTTTATTAACCTGTTTAACGTAATTTACTGTTAATATTTTGACAAAGGGACAATAATATTAAATTCTCTTAAAATCGCTCCGCTTCATGACACTGACTTTCAGTCAGAATCGTCTATTAAAGTTATTCAATTATTTAATACCATATCTATGGCACTCGACATAAATAAGGTACAGTTAAGACATACATAAGTTATACTAAGAATAATACCACAAAGCTGCTCCCGTACAGCGAGTTTTGCTGCGACGCTATACTCTGAGCGTCAGTCGTTTTTCATTCACAAATCTAAATTGATACTCTCTTAGCGAATACTTAGGAATACAGAACTGGAAACGCTGCGTATAAAGTGTGATTCAAAGATATGATAATAAAGTATTGAAAGGAAAGCTATAATTTATTCTCAAAGGACGTGAGAGACAATCACTCCAATCAACGTAATTCCTTAAAGTAAAATCGAACTTATGTATTCAATAGGTCGAACATAGCTTTGGCTGTATGCTTTAAGTTTTCTCCCTTAATCCACTGAGACAGCCCCTGGGAGAGTCTAGTTCTGTTTATCTCATCACTTATAGAGATTGTAGTGACGTCATGACCGATCGACCATGCCGCCGAGAGCCGAGAAACGACTTTTAAATCTCAACAATGACGTTTGAGTGATGCGGTCGTAAAGCAGGCTTGTGCGCCCCACTAAATTAAAATGAACACGACTTACTTGATATAACCACATGGAATAATCTAAAAGAATTATTGTTAATAAATTACGATAACGCTCGGCTTAAATTCTGAATAATTTCCAGCCTAAGTTTTGGTGTCTGTCTCTGCTATGGACAAAGTATTTCCAAAATAGAGTCAAAAAACAGAATACAAATTTACTTTTATTAGCGAGGATATATATATTTTTTATTCAATTAGAAAAAAAATGGCGCCTCGCTAAGCTTGTTATATAGAGTAATTTAAAAGTAACGTACCATTTTAAAACAATTCAGTACAAATTGGGTCTTTTTGAGCTGAGTTCTTTTGCTCTCGTTTAACGCCAGCTCATTGTTACTGGCATTATATGCTTTTATGATATTTAAAGTTAAATATGAAGTATTTTATTTAGAAGGTAATTTCCCCACACAAAAGTTATTTAATCTTTCCGCGTTCATGTTCGTACTAGTCTTTCATTCGGTACGTTATGTATGCCTTTAGAAATTGTGATATAATTTAAGTTCTCTTTTCTACTTTTCACAGCGGCTCCTAAGTGCTCGTGTTCTGAGCTTCTGTTGTATTTCCATCAACCAGTTAGACGGATGAGTTGGGGTAATACATTGTTTCACCTGATATCCTGCGTCATTTGCCATGTCCCGGGTAATAAATACTACTCGTGATCGTCGCCAAAATCAATCAAATGTCACGGAGCTCTGCAAATAAGTAGTTTATTCGGATTTAACATGCATCCTAGTGTACAGATAGATTTGACTTGATTTGACTTTGACTTAGAGTCCTTAACTCACCAATGCTTAAATTTTTAAAGGAAAAGAATGTCATTTTTGCTTTTATATCTGACTTGAATAATTTACTGGCTATATATCGATTTGAACGGTTGTAGATCTATTTATTCGAAGTCTAGATGATAAGTTGTCCACTTAACGACAACGCGATAAGACTATTAATTACATCGAACTTATGGGAATAAATGTTAGCGATACTGGAAAAGTTTTAAAATTAATGAGCATTTATAATTATCTGTTATCGCGGCAGCGGACTGTGTAATGTTCAAGGAAACTGAGAAAACATTTAGAAATGAGATAACGATAATATTTTTCTTATAATTTTAATGTTAATCAAGTTCTCATGCTACGCCTGATGAGTTTCTGTGTCAGAATCTTCCCAATGAAACTGGCATTGTTTGGAAACAACGTTAAGTTTGGTTATATTAATATGGTATGCGAGCGAACCCCGAGATATCCGAAGAGTTATGGTTTTTCGCATAATTAGATATATTTTGTTGGGACAAAAACGTGCATACGCTAAGTCGTTTATCATTAGAACATGGCCATTATGATAGGCTGGTGGGGATCTTTTTTTTTATCCGCGCGTCCTCGGATAGCGTTTTTATGGTAATAAAATTTTGAGAGAAACTCGTCCGTTTGATAAATCTCCGTCATTTGTTAGTTCAGCTCATGACTTGTTGGTTAAGATTGTAACGTAAATGTTGCATATATATATTTACTTAATTATGGCCGTTTGTGACTTTATCTGTCTTCTACGATACTTTTGGTGTAAGCAATTCGTAATATATTTGATTAAAAAAATCATTCCCTATGAAGTACATGGAATTTCGAGAGATATTCAAATCATAGTACTATGTGGGAAGTAATAAAGAGAGGGTGTCAGCGATGCAGCGGGCGCTGATTGATGTGCGCATCGAACGTCGAACAAGGGAAACCAAAATTCATATCCTTCTAAATAAAAGATGTGAGACAAAAGTTTTCGTATATGTTAAAGTAAAATTTTAAATGAATGCTGTTGTTGTGGATCGACTTTTTTTGTCTGATTCGTCAACACGTAGACACTGGGGCAGAGTTACAACTTCGATCACATCGAGAGATACGTAATATTGGTCTCCGATGATATATTTTCTCCGATTTCATTGTGTAATACAGATCAATAAAAAAAAAAAGTATATGTATCGAAATGTGTTCAGATTTAAAATATTTTTTATTATAGTCACGACCTTTTTTTTTATTAACTTTTTTTTTATTTGGATTATAAGATAAGGATAAATATGAGATTCTTAATAAAACGTATTTTCTTCTTCGTTGTTTAGTTTTTTGAACCGCTTGTTAATAGTTTAAAAATATATATATAATAAGCACACCAAAAATATGAAAGTTTGTCCATATTTTTGTATTTCTTTGAACGTACGTAAAAATACTTTGTAATTAAATTATGGTCGTAAATAATAGTAATAGTACCAATTTACAGCAACATAATATTTTTAAATAGATTTTTAAAGGAGTGACGTCACGGAGCTATTAGAATTAATTTAGGTCACTCATTGTATTTTCATCTGTCTTTAGATCCACTGAATTTAACCTAAGAAATAATGTTTTATATCTCTTGACCGGGGATACTTCTAACCAATACGTTATATATTCCTTTGAGATATCATTTTGGAAAGCTCAAGTATTGTTCATCTTTATGTATTTATTACAATACATTCAAGAACAAATGTTAATGTGTCTGAAAGAGAGAGTATTGCCTGAAAAAATGTTTTAAATGTACAAAACACTATTTGAACCAAACTGCCTCTTATATTTCTTTATGAAACAAGTATAAAAAAAAGTCATAAATAAAAAAAGTACAATTCATTTGTGTAATCCATTTAAAAGAACGATTCACGGACAGATGTAAGGTATTCTTGGTCTGATTATCCGAGCTATATCCTTCAGCCCCATTTATCTCCTTGATATATCACTTCCGGTGTCAGACAATATGTGCCCGCATTTAGAACCTTTTAGAGTTCAGGGTTACTTTGTGCCTTGGATTATATCTTTACTTCTGGTTCACTGATACTGATATAAATGTGTCTACACAAATATTTAACGCGGAAAATTTAGGATCCAATAAGTAATATAACGAGGGTACGGTGGGCGGGCTCTAGCTATACAAGGTTGACTAATGTGAAATACGGGACAAGATATTTGACTTTAAGAATGGTTCAATAGTTTCAGATATTAGATTTGAAAACCGAAACAGTTCTCGAGTCTACCTTTATTGTTCACCTTCCGCTGTCTTTTCATCCTCATCTTCATGGGTGTACCGAGAGTAATCTAAGCACTGTAAACTGTTTACCCTGAAATATTTCTCGAAGAGCATTGAAATAAATGCCTTAGTCTCCCGATCACGATCTGTCAGGTGGCCCGAACTGTTTTTTAACATACCAAGCTACTCA